>NW_026892688.1:600000-892667 GCF_033815535.1 Pezoporus flaviventris | reverse complement strand
TCCTGCAATTTAACTCATGAGTTTTTATTAAGTTTCTGTACTCATTGCCCATCCCCCCCCCCCCCCAACATAATTTTTTGGGGAAAAATCTGCTTCACTAACCTTCATATCACAAACCATCCACTTTTCAGAAACACATTCTGAGCAGATTGGTACTTCAGCATTCCTTTTTTTCTAGTCAGGCACAGCATAGGTTGTAGTACAGCTGAAAGAAACTGAAAAACTTCATCTGCTGGGGGCTGCTGGAGTCCATCTGTCAGAGAATGGGAGAAGCATCTTCAGTCTCAGGCTTGCCAAGCTGGTGGAGAGGGCTTTAAACTAAAGTTGCCAGGACAGGGGAACCTCAACCCATCCCACTCCTACCAGTTTGATGATGGTGCCAGCAAGATGTGTTCAGAAACTGAAGAGGGATCAAGGCCAGCAGGAGAGCACCTGAAGAACAGCCTAAATGAATTCCTGTCACTCCAGCCAATAATCTGGCTTCATCAGAAGCCCAGCTTAAATGCTGCTATGCAAACACACATGGCATGGGGAATAAGAGGAGTTAGAGAAATACCCACACCTGCAGGGATTTTACTGGAATCCTTCAGACATGGCAGGATGGCCCCTGTGACTGGGTGTTGGAATGGAAGGATACAGGCTCTTCAGGAAAGACAGGGTGGGGAGACAATGAGGGGATGTCACCCTTTATGTCAGTGAGCAGTATGAAGAGCTCTGCCGGGGCTGGATGAGGAGCCGACTGAGAGTTCATGCATCTGGATTAAAGGGAGGGCAGGGATAGGAGACATTTCAATGGTGGGCTCCTACACGCTGCTACAGACCAGAAAAAGAGAGCAGATGAGACCCTCCATATACAGACGGGAGCATCTACATATTCACAAGACCTGGTCCTCCATCAGGACCTTCTAAGATTCTGTGTGGAAGGTCTCCTTGCTCATGGCAGCAGGGGTACTGATACGGAGAAAACTCCAGGAACAAAACTGCCAACAAAGCTTTCAAGCTGACAAGCAGGTATCCCTTATTGCGGGGCCGGGAGACACGGGGGATAGCTCCTCCTAACGTGTGTCTCCTCACTGCCACACAAGCCGTCCTTTTATAGCCACTGGGCATTCATGAGGCTACATATGGATTACATAATTTTCCAGAAAGATCCCCGCATGTGTACAGAATTGTGGTGGTGGTGGTCTCTGAAGGTCATTTACTTCTTCCAACAATCTTCATCACTTTTGGCAGCCTTTGAAGCATGTGCAGTAGATGCTCATACCAGTTTAATTGGTTCGTTAGCACCAGAGACATAATAATCCTCCTATCCTCCTACTTATCAGTTAGTTTAACTGTAGCCCATCCTGGACACCTGCGGTTCCCAGATACTCCTTATCCCTGTGTCCCGTTCTTCTAGGCTGTTTTTCTTAAACTGTGTCACAACTACAACGATTTATCTTGTGAGAATTCTCAGTACGCTCTCTAGCTGTAATCTATTTTTTTCTCTATGTATGATGCACCTCAGTAATTTTCCATTGCTACTGTTACAAAGCCATCAAACTTAACATTACTTAAATCTAATTTTAAAGGTTTCTATATTCCATTTTGTGATTTTGTGCCCCCTTGTTTCAGTACATGAAAAAAAAACAGCCAATGTGGCTTCACTAAGGGGAAAACCTGTCTGACCAATGTGATGGCCTTCTATAATGTGGCTACAGAGCTGATGGATAGGGCAGAGCAGTTAATATCATCTACCTGGATTTGTGCAAAGCGTTTGACACTGTCCCACACAACATCATTGTCTCTAAACTGAAGAGACATCAATCTGATGGATGGACCATTCGGTGGATAAAGACCTGGCTGGATGGCCGCACACAGAACGTTGTGGTCAATGGCTCAATGTCCAATTGGAGTCCAGTAACAAGTGGTGCTGCTCAGGGCTGTCAGTGTTGGGAATGATCTTTTTCAACATCTCTGCCAGCAACATAGACAGTAGGATTGATGTGTCCTCAGCAAGTTTGCCGATAACAAGCTGTGTGGTTTGGTTGATACACTGGAGGGAAGGAATGCCATCCAGAGGGACCTAGACACGTTTGAGAGGTGGGCAAATGCTAACCTTATGAAGTTCAACCAAGCCAAGTACAAGGTCCTACACCTGGGTCGGAGCAATCCCAGCCCGAGCTACAGGTTGGGCAGAGAAGAGATTCAGAGCAGCCCTGCAGAGAAGGACTTGGGGGTGTACGTCGGTGAGAAAATGAACATGAGCCAGCTTCAGTGTGCACTCACAGCCCAGAAAACCAACCATATCCTGGGCTACATCAAAAGGAGTGTGACCAGCAGGTTGAAGGAGGTGATCCTGCCCTGATCCTGCCCCTCTACTCTGCTCTCGTGACACCTCACTTGGAGTATTGTGTGCAGTTCTGGTGTCCTCAACATAAAAAGGACATGGAACTGTTGGAACAAGTCCAGAGGAAGGCCACGAGGATGACCAGGGGACTGAAGCACCTCCTGTATGAAGATAGGCTGAGAAAGTCGGGGCTGTTCAGCCTGGAGAAGAGAAAGCTGTGTTGAGACCTTATAGCAGTCTTTCAGTATCTGAAGGGGGCCCATAAGGATGCTGGAGAGGGACTCTTCATCTGGGAATACAGTGTTAGGACAAGAGGTAATAAGTTCAAACTTATACAGGGGAAGTTCAGGTTAGATATAAGGAAGAAGTTCTTTACTCTGAGGGTGCTGAGGCACCGGCAGAGGTTGCCCAAAGGAGTGGTGAGTGCTCCATCCCTAGCAGTGTTCCAGGCCAGGCTGGATGGAGTCTTTGGTGACATGGTCTAGTGCAAGGTAGCCCTGCCCATGGCAGGGGGGGTGGAACTAGATGATCTTAAGATCCTTTCCAACCCTATTTTATTATTTTGTGACCTCAACCATCTGTTGGATGGACAACATAGCAAGGCAAAAGCAATACATAAAGTTCCTGGAATGCATGGATGGTAACTTCCTTCTCCAAATGAGAGGAACAAATGAGGAGAATGCAGTGCTCCACCTTGTTACCAAAAAGGAGGGCTGGTGGGGAATGTGAAGCTCAAGGGCAGCTGTTGCCTGCAGTGGCCACGAAATGGTGGAGTTTGAGACCACTATGACAGCAAAAACAGACCATGTCCTGGGCTGCATTAAAAGGAGTGTGACCATCAGGTCAAGGGAGATGATTCTACTGCCCTACTCTGCTCTGATGAGACACCAGAGTACTGCATTCAGCTCTGGGGTCTCCAATGCAAGAGGGTTGTGGAGGTGTTGGATCGAGTCCAGAGGAGGCCATAGAGATGCTGTGAGAGCTGGAGCAGCTCTGGTGTGGAGACAGGCTGAGAAAGCTGGGCTTGTTCAGACTGGAGAAGAGAAGGCTCCTTAAGGGGAGACCTTAGAGTAGCTTCCAGTGCCTAAAGGGGTCTGCAAGAAACATGGAGAGGGGCTTTTTACAGAAGCAAGTAGTGACAACAGAAAATGGTTTTATACTGAGAAAGCGTGAATTGAAATTAGAAATAAATTTTTTTTTACTGTGACAGTGGTGAGGCACTGGTACAGGCTGCCCAGCGCTCTGGGTTCACCTGCAACAGTTCTTTTTTTTTGCTCATAGTGGCTGGTGCAGTGCTCTGGTTTTGACTTTCAGCCTGGGAACAACACTGATAACAGTGATGTTTTTAGTTGTTGCTGAGTAATGTTTACTCCAACCAAGGCCTTTCTAAGTCCTAGCTCTGCCAGGGAGGAGGGGAGGCCATGAGGAAGTAGAGACAGGACACTTTACCCAGACTAGCCAAAGGGTATTCCATACCACAGCACATCGTGCCCATTATATAAACTGGAGGAAGTCACTCAGAAGGCCCAAATCTCTGCTGGGGTTGGGCTGGGTATCGATAGGAGAGTGGTGAGCAACTGTGTTGTGCATCACTTGTTTTTACTGTTTTCCTTTTAGTTTTATATTCTGTTCCCTTGTTATTTCCCTTATCATTATTATTGTTGGCGGTAGCAGTAGTGGTTTTGTGTTATACCTTAGTTACTGGACTCTTCTTATCTCAACCCGTGGGAGTTACATTCTTTCAATTTTCCTCACTATCCTCCCCAAAGGGGAGCAGGGAGGATGTTCAGGTGAGTGAACAGCTGTGTGGTTCTGAGTTACCAGCTGGGCTTAAACCACAACACCCAGAGAAGCTGCGGCTGCGCCATCACTGGCAGTGTTCAAGGCAGGCTGGACGGGGCTTGGAGCAACCTGGTCTACCGGAAGGTGTCACTCCCCATGGCAGGGGGGTGGAACTGGATGAGCTTCAAGGTCCCTTCCAACCCAAACTATCATATGACTCTATGATCTGCATCCTACAGCAAGGTGTAATTACACTGACCCAACTGAGAAAAATACTTCCTGCTTGCACATGAGGTGCAACAGTATGAATTAATAAAATGAAAAATCATATTCCAAATTCAGTACTCCATAGTGACATTTCTTTTTGCAGTCATCTTTTAACTAATACTTGGGAGAGACACACAGGCTTTGAGAGTTTCAAACAGTAAGATCCCATATATACTGCTTCTAAGACTGTTCGGTGAGGGAAGGTCACGAGTCATACATTCAGACGTTAATTTTCCTTATATATACTACACCCACTTCAAGCAGAGGAAGTTCAGAATATTCTCTTCAAGTTTCTTAAGATTTTTTTTTTCTGACCCTTCAGGCATTTGGAATCCCTGGACAGCTACATCCTCTGTTACAACCTAAACTTCCAGCACTTTCTGGCTCAGACTGATCTCTTCTGCAACTTCTCCACAGTTATACTAAAAGCTTGTTTGAACAATAACCATAATGCTATGATTTTGCAGGCAACATTATGAAACAACTGGGGATCAATACTTCGGACTGCTTTTCTCACATTTGTACTATCATTTTCCCATCTTTTAGGCTAAGAGGAGTCTCACTTCTTGCAGGACATCCAACTCTCTTTTGCCCACACACTGCAGTGCTCCCAACAGTACTCTGGTACATTCTTTACAGCACATGCAGTTTTTAATATAGGCTGCAGAACAAAATGAATAGGGCATCAAGGTATTCAGATATTACTCCCTCTTTGCTGACTGCAGTAATCAGCAAGCATTTTGAAAAGACTATCATTAGTCACTATCAATACTGAGCCACCGGAGTGTTTTTCACAGTAAATTAGTGGCAAGCATCTATTTCCATTTTTACACTGACAACCTTCCTCAGACTCTAGAAGCCATACAAATACGTCCTTAGAACAGTGCTCCCCACTACTATAGAGCTAGGAGACTCAGTTAAATCAAACCCTATGCTGGCCAGTATTTATTTATTTATTTACTACAAAATTCAATGGTACACTCAAATCTGGCACCACTTTGACCTTCTCAGTTAGCTTTACTTAGATATTGAAAACATTAAAGGAAAAAAAGAAAAAAAAAAGCTGTTAAAGCAAGTTGCCATCCCATGTTTTAATTCTAAAGAACTATTAAATAGCTCTTAGAAAATACAGCTCAGCAATCTGTGTCCCTGCCCATGGCAGGGGGGTGGAACTAGATGATCTTAAGGTCCTTTCCAACCCTAACTATTCTATGATTCTATGATTCTATGATTAAATAAATTCTATATATTCATAAGAATTTGTAACATTTAATCCAGCACAATAACTAAACCTGTTAACAGAACTAAAACATTCTCAAACTCACAGGTTGGTATGTTATGATCATGTAAAATACCCATTCACTTTTTTATTACAGTTAGTGATATCTAAAACAAAGGGTACTGCATTATTTTTGCAATGATGCAGTGGGACACAGAACAAATTCAACCTGAAGTACTTAAAATTGCACAAGTTGGGACTGCTGACATAATGTCAGGACATGGAGAATGTGTCCACCCACGAGCAACTAAAACCTGCTTCCTTTGATTATTTATTTTTTAATATACATTCCCAACTTTCTGCAATACTACTAGTGATTCAGAAATGACACTGCCCTTGAGGAGTAGGTTAATACTAGGAATGTTTACTAGTAGGTTAATAATAGGAAGTCAAGTAGGGGAGCCAGGAGACCAGCATGGTTAAACAAGGAACTGCTGGGCAAACTCATGCGGAAAAAGAGAATCTATGGATTATGGAAGGAGGGGCTGGCCACTTGGGAGGAATATAGGACAGCTGTTAGAGGATGTAGGGAAGCAATTAGGACAGCTAAGGCCTCCTTGGAACTTAATCTGGCAAGTCGGGTCAAGGACAATAGAAAGGGCTTCTTCAAATACATAGCGAATAAAACTAACACAAGAAGCAGTATAGGTCCACTGATGAATGAGGTGGGTGCCCTGGAGACAGAGGATATAAAGAACGCAGAGGTGTTGAATCCCTTCTTTGCCTCTGTCTTTACTCCTGCAGACTCTCCCCGGGGGACTCAAATTCCTGTAGCCGCAGAAGGAGTCAGGATAAAGGAGTTTGCTTTGGTAGATGAGGATTCGGTTAGGGATCAGTTAAACAAACTGGACATCTATAAATCGATGGGTCCGGATGGAATACACCCACGGGTGCTGAGGGAGCTGGTGGAGGTCATTGCTGAGCCACTCTCCATCATCTTTGGTAAGTCGTGAGAAACAGGAGAGGTGCCTGAGGATTGGAGGATGGCAAATGTCACGCCAGTCTATAAGAAGGGCAAGAAGGAGGACCCCGGTAATTATAGACCAGTCAGCCTTACCTCCATCCCTGGAAAGGTGATGGAACAATTTATTCTTGACACCATCTCTAGACATATCAAAGATGAGGGGGTCATTAAGAGCAGCCAACACGGCTTTACCAAGGGGAAGTCATGTTTGACCAACCTTATACCCTTCTACGAGGAAGTAACTAGGTGGATGGATGATGGTAGAGCGGTAGATGTGTTTTTTCTTGATTTCAGTAAGGCATTTGATACTGTCTCCCACAGCATCCTCATAGATAAGCTGAGGAAGTGTGGGCTTGATGATCAGGTAGTGAGGTGGATCAAGAACTGGTTGGAAGGAAGAAGGCAGAGAGCTGTGGTCAATGGGGCAGAATCTAGCTGGAGGTCTGTGATTAGTGGGGTCCCTCAGGGGTCAGTGCTGGGACCAGGGCTGTTTAATATTTTCATCAATGACCTGGATGAGGGAACTGAATGTACCCTCAGCAAGTTCACTGATGATACTAAACTGGGAGGAGTGGCTGACGCACCAGAGGGCTGTGTTGCCATTCAGCGAGACCTGGACAGGCTGAAGAGTTGGGTGGAGAGGAACTTGATGAAATTCAACAAGGGCAAGTGTAGAGTCTTGCATCTGGGGAAGAAGAACCCCATGTACCAGTACAGGTTGGGGGCTGACCTCCTGGACAGTAGTGAAGGGGAAAGGGACTTGGGGTTCCTGGTGGATAGGAGGATGACAATGAGGCAGCAATGAGCCCTTGTGGACAAGAAGGCCAATGGCATCCTAGGGTGCATTAGAAAGGCTGTGGTTAGTAGGTCAAAGAGAGGTTCTCCTCCCCCTCTACTCTGCCTTGGTGAGGCCGCATCTGGAATTTTGTGTCCAGTTCTGGGCCTCACAGTTCAAGAAGGACAGGGAATTGCTTGAAAGAGTCCAGCACAGAGCTACAAAGATGACTAAGGGAATGGAACATCTCTCTTACGAGGAGAGGCTGAGGGACCTGGGACTCTTTAGCTTGGAGGAGACTGAGGTATGACCTCATCAATGTTTACAAATATGTAAAGGGTGAGTGTCAGGATGATGGAGCTAGGTTTTTTTCAGTGATGTCCAGTGATAGGACAAGGGGCAATGGGTGTAAACTGGAGCATAGGAGGTTCCATGTGAACATCAGGAAAAAACTCTTTACTGTGAGAGTGACAGATCACTAGAACAGGTTGCCCAGGGGGGTTGTGGAGTCTCCTATGTTGGAGCTATTCAAGACCTGCCTGGACAAGTTCCTGTGTGATGTACTCTAGGTTACCCTGCTCTTGCAGGAGAGTTGGACTAGGTGATCTTTTGAGGTCCCTTCCAACCCTTAGGATTCTGTGATTCTGTAAATACAAGTAAGCAGCACAGGAACAGCACAGCACAATCCCTCAATCCCTGTTATTTTAAATACTGTCATTTCTGTGGTTCACAAATGTGATAAAGACACATGGTTGGGAAAGGGACACACATTTTGAAATCTCAACCACTGTGCTGAAAAAAAGTGTTCTGCAGAGCCTGCACTTTGGAGACTCACCAGCTACAGCCTGACATGCAAGCAGTTCATGCAAACACACTTAAGGCAGATCTGGTGAGGACCTATCTGGTGTGGACTTTTGGTGGAATTTATTTTGAAATTAGAACCAAAACAAATTTTAAATGACATATTAATGTATGTTTTTTAATGGAATACTATTCAGGAGGAAATATACCATACAGTAATAAAAGCACACAGAGAACAGGGCAGGACACAAACTGACTCTAAAGTTATTTAACAGAAGGATTTATAGCTCAAAGGCATCAAAATCTCAAACTATTTCTGTATTTCCATATAATTTCAAATGTGTGCTTAGAAAAGAGGACCCTTCTACTTACAGGTCTAACAAAGATTAAAACCAGAACACATACATATATACATGTATGTATATAGCTGCTATTTGTAATAATTGTGGGATATATTTGCATCAGAGCCATTATCCTTATACCAAACCAATGATCCAATTTGTGAAAGGTGTGGGGCACATTCCAGTTTGTTAGGGGTGATTAACCTCTGCCTATATTGTGCCTTTGCACAGGGTAGACTTTCTCGAAGGCAGGAAAAAAGAATTCTTCAAAGATAAAAAGGTGAAAATCTAAGATGGGAGGATCAGAGAGTAGTGAAGTTTTGAAGAAAAGAGGAGAGTCATAGCAACTGCAACAGTGGCTGTGTTAGAGCAAAGTACCAATGGAAGACCGTTATCAGGACATGACAGAGGTAGACCTATGAAACGCAGGCGGGAGAATACAGAATGAACTGAGGATCAGTCAGTGTGCTTATTGTAAGAAGGATGGACACTGGAAATATGAATGCCCTGAATTACAGAAAAGCTCCTCGTCCATAGTAGCTGCTACAGATTGATGAGGACCTGGAGCATACACCCTAACAGATCCACTGGTTAAAATAAAACTGGGGGAACATGAGAAAGAAGTTGATTTTTTAATCAATACAGGAGTGTCCTCTGTTCTAGACCAAAAGTTGGTGACCATAATGACTTTGTAAATATAACAGGAGCTACTGGCAAGCAGAAAAAGGCATTTTTCTCTAAATCCCTTGAATATAAATTGGGAAAACAGACTGGAATACACAGATCTTTATACCTGCCAAATTCTCCCAAATCCCTGTTGGGAGGAGATTTATTGGAACAATTAGAGGCAACCATTGAATTTAAACAAGGAAATAAAGAACTAAAAGTAAGAGAACAGTTAATTGAAATTTTAAGTGTAGCTATGATAGACTTGGAAATACCCCAGAAATCTGAGATAGATGTGGAAGAGATTTTTAATCAGATATATCCAGGGGTATGGGCTTCAGAAGTTCCTGGGAAATCAAAAAATGCAATTCCAATAATAATTAAGCTTCAAGAAGGAGTTAGTCCACTAAATAAAAGACAATATCCCTTAAAAGTAGAAGATTGAAAAGGAATAGAGAATGTGATCAATAAATTCATAAAAAAAAGATGGGTTATTAGTCAAATGCGAATCTGATTATAATACCCCTGCATTAGCAGTGAAAAAGCCAGATGGCATTTACTGTCTAGTAAAGGATTTGAGGGCAGTTAATAAAATAGTTAAAGACTTACATCCAGTGGTAGCTAATACTTACACACTGCTCATGAAACTTACAAGATGACCAGATCTGGTTCACAGTACTGTATCTAAAAGATGCATTCTTCTGCCTCCCACTAGCTCAAGTTAGTCAGAAACTGTTTGCTTTTGAATGAGAAAATCCCACAACCGGGAGAAAAACTCAACTGAGCTGGACAATATTGCCTCAAGGGTTTAAAACCAGCCCAACAATTTTTGGAAATCAACTAGCTCGAGAATTGGAAATGTGGAAGCCTCCTGAAGGAAATGGAGTTCCGTTGCAGTATGTGTATGACTTGTTAATTGCAACTGAAACTGTGACTGAGTGTATTCAATGAACAATAAGTTTATTGAATTTTCTTGGACTAAACGGGTATTGAGCCTCTCAACAGAAAGCACAACTAGTACAGAAGCAGGTGATCCACCTGGGATATGAAGTTCTCTGAAGGACAATGAGCACTGGGGACTGAGTGCAAGGAAGCCATCTGCTAAACCTCTCTTCCTCAAACAGTGAAAGAACTCAGAACTTTCCTTGGAATGTTTGTTGGTGCAGATTATGGATTTAAAATTATGGCATCATAGTTGAACCATTGTATGAACTTTTAAAAATCAACAACATGCAGATGATATGAACAGGTGAAGCAAAAAACACTTTTGAAACCTCAAGAAAGAACTCATGAGAGCTCCCACCCTAGGGCTGCCTGATGTGACAAAACCATTTTGGCTCTTCCTGCATGAGAGACAGAGAATAGCTCTTGGAGTCCTAGCACAACGACTGGGGCCCTGAAAGAGAGATGTGGCCTATTTCTCTGAACAACTGGATGAGGTCAGTAAAGGTTGGCCAGGATGCCTACAAGCAGCGGCTGCTGTGATACTGAATACAGAAGAAGCCCAGAAGTTTACTTTGGGTCAGACACAGCAGGTATCACATGCTGTGTCAGCACTGCTCGAGTAGAAAGGTAATCACTGGCTATCCCTATCCAGATTCCTAAAATATCAGGCAATGCTAGTCAAGTCAGATGATGTGGAAATTCAGATCACTAATATTGTAAATCCAGCTTCCTTTCTTGAAGGAAAAGCTACAAAACCGCTGGAACATGACTGTATTGAGACTATAGAAACTGTTTACTCAAGCAGACCTGACTTAAAGGAAGAGCCTCTGGAAGAAGCACAAGATTCCTAGTATACTGGTGGAAGCAGTTTTGTCTGCCAAGGAATTCGTAAATTAGGATATGCAATTACCACCACTACAGAGGTAACTGAATCAAATCCTCTACTAATAGGAACATCTGCTCAAAAGGCAGAACTCATTGCCTTAATAAGGGCGCTGGAATTGGCAAAAAGGAAAAATATTAACATATGGACAGATTCTAAGTATACTTTTGGAGTCGTTCATGCCCATGGGGCAATTTGGAAAGAAGGGGGTTTGTTAATGTCACAAGGAAAACAAATTAAATATGCAAAGGAGATCCTCCGTTTATTAAAGGCTGTACAATTACCTGCACAAGTTGTTACTGGATACTATCAAGGACATCTTAAGGGTGATACTGATCCAGAAAGAGGTAACAAATTGGCTGATCATACAGCCAGGCAGTTGGCAGAACAACCACAAGAGCCCTTGGTGATGGCACTAGTTCCTGAAGAAAAAATTATAAATCAAACAGAAGTCCAATATTCAGATTAAGATCAGAAATAGATTCAAGAAAAATGGGGGCAAATTCCATCTCAGGGATGGGCTCATCTAAAGGACGGGCAAGTTATAATACTGGGTAATCAAATGCGGAAATTTGTCAAAGATGAACATAATAAGACTCTTTATATGAATATCTGAAGACTATAGTGGCAGGGAAAAATTTATATACTACTATCAGACAAGTCACTCAGCAATGTGAGATCTGTTTAAGAAACAATCCTAATACAGGAAATAAGATAGAACGGGAACTGTAGGGAGAGGAAATACTCTGGAAGAACATTGTCAAATTGATTTTTCTGAATTATCAAGGAAAGGGGGTTATTAACATTTACTAGTATTAACAGATACTTTTTCTGGATGGCCAGCAGCTTTTCCATGTAGACCTAATACGGCAAGAGAAGTGACTACAGTGATATTAAATGAAATAACACCCAGATTTGGGGTACCAATAGTTATTTCATCTGATAGGGGAACACATTTTTGTGCACAAGTAGTGCAGCAGGTTAGCAAAATATTACGAATTAACTGGCAACTCATATTCCATATAGACCACAAGCTAGTGGACAAGTAGAAAAGATGAATCATATGATTAAGCAACAAATCGCTAAAATTTGTCAGGAAACTCATTTATACTGGTATCAGGCACCCCCTATCACTCTGTAGAGAATACGTGTAAAACCGGGAGCTAAGAAAAAGTTAAGTCCTTTCAAAATTCTGTTTGGAGAGCCATATGAGACAGTTGGAATAAATAATGACAATCTAGAACAATTAGAAAATCACTATCTCTAAGAATATATGATCTCTTTGGGTAAACAATTAGAAAAAGTCCATAAACAAGTATCAGAGACCAAAGTTAAAAGCTTAGACCATAAAGTTTACTGGGTATATGCTAAGAATTTTTCAGGTGATCTTCTTCAGGAGAAGTGGGATGGACCATACCAAGTGCTGCTCACAATGTTCACAACTGTTAAGATCCAAGGACAACCTTTCTGGATCCATTATTCCAGAATAAAGAAGGCATCCACAGACTAGAAAGTAGAAGCTACAGGACCTTTGCAACTGAAATTCCAGAGAGATATAGGACAATGAATTCATGGCTGCTAATGTTAATGTATATAGACTGTAGCATTGGTTATAATGAAAATTCAATTTTGCAACTAGTTCAAGGGTCTGGAAAAATACAGAACGTATACTCCATTACCGTCTGTCTACCAGTGCCAACCAAGGCAGGAAATCCACTTCCATGGAGAATTTTACCCATCAATGTGACTAAAATTTGGGAAAATGTGGCAAGGACATAATGAAAGCAAGTTACTATGGGTAGGTACAGAATGAAATTACTCTCTGAATTATAAAAAAGTCAAGAGTTCAGTTACCAAGCATAATGTAACTAAACCTCCTACTTCTTGGGCCAAGGAAGTAACATAACAGCCCTCTGGAGATCAAAAAAACATTCCAAGCAGCTGTCAGATACCAAAGATCTGGGAAGATGGTCAGAAAGGATCCTGGGAAGTTATGTCCTCAACTGGGTGGTGTACAGAATTTACAGGAATTTAAGGTAGTCCTGAAGATCCATTACAGGTAGAGATGAGTTATGGTAATATTGAGGAAATGAGAAAGAAGAACACAGTTAATAAGCCACAATGGAACTGCACTACAATATATAATTGCAGCTCTACAGAACCAGAGATACAATTATTAATGCCTGCTGCTCAAGCATTGAGATTAGGATGTATTTGTAGGCATTACTCTACGCAGTTAAACAACACTTGGTCACATTTAACTAGTAACAATACATGGCTCCTAATTAACTGCCTCCAGGATACTAGAAAGACAAAAGGTCACGTTGTTTGGATAGGCAGTCATAGAACGTGGACCAGTCATTTACAAATAATAGATAAAACAAAACAATGGACCTTGGGATTATTAAATCCATTATGGAGAAAATCCCCCTTGCAACCATCTCTATGGCGACATGTAAGAAGAGAAAATCAGGAAAACTGACAATCCCATAGCACAAGTACAAGAATATTATGAACTATAAAGGCTATTTTTGCTCCAGGATACTCGACATTAGAAAATAAACTTGTTTTATGTAACTTCACTCAACAGGTAGAAAGCTTAGCAAACACCACCCAAAAAGCTTTGCAGGACTTAAACAGGCAATTACAGACAACTTCCAAGATGATATTGCAACATAGACTCACATCAGACCTACTCCTTTTAAAATAACATGCGAATGCGTGGCTTTCTAGGATTAAAAATGAAACATGTTGTATACACATTCCAAATGCCACTCAAGATTTAAATAAGCAAATTGATCAAATTAAGAGAACATCATGAGACAGTAGAGCTTTAAGAGAAAATACGGAAACTACCTGGTTCAAAAAAATTCTACAAGGATTTGTGTTTTCTCTCACAGGTTGGCTTGCTACATACAAACTCTGATTGTAATTATCCTAATAATTATACTAGTAAGAATAACCTTAGGTTTCATTAAGAAAATTATAACTAGAAATTTAGCAGGAATCTATGTAGCAATAAATCAAACATAACTGCATAACCCCTCATATGGTACAAAATGAAAGAAATAGTTATCCTTTGTGTGCAAATGCAAAAGAATTTGCTAAAGTTGCAGAAAAAGGAGGGGACTGAGAACAGAAATTCACTAAGACAAGGGAACCATATACTAAAAGCAGCTTTAAGAAAAAGGTAGCGTAATATCTAAGGTCAGTTATTCAATTAAGCAACTTTGTTACTACTTGTCTAGGCCTAAGCCAATAAGGACTGCTTGTGTGCTAAAGACTTATACTGGTTCAGTGGTTTGGGAAACTCGCATAAAAGTACTGTGCATACTCCAAGAGAAAAGGTAAAAAGTTCAACCTAGGAAACTTTGAGCCTTCATCCTCACGACCACCATCAGCCACCACCAGATGACCATACACACGCTCAAGGAGGAGTGGCAGAGTTCCAAGAAGGACCCCTCCTCTTCTCAGAAATCTCGTGTATCTACTAACATAAATTTGTGACGACAGAGTGCACCTGTTAAGAGGCGCAACCCCCACGTGCCCAGCACTGAATAAACAAATACCTACTTAATAGTTACATTGAGTTTCTTTAGGGTGTTTTTCTCAGCATCATGATGATCTTAAAGGTCTTTTCCAAATCAGTGGATTCTATGACTCTATCTTCTGGCTTGCATCATCATTCCAAGTTCCCTGTTAGGGAAGCCATGCCATCTCATTTGCTCCACTCTTCCCACAACACATTCTATTGCTTCTTGGGCCAAGGAAGTAACATACCAGCCCTCTGGAGATCAAAAAAACATTCCAAGCAGCTGTCAGATACCAAAGATCTGAAAAGATGGTCAGAAAGGATCCTGGGCAGTTATGTCCTCAACTGGATGGTGTATAGAATTTACAGGAAGTTAAGGTAGTCCTGAAGATCCATTCTTTAGCACAGCGCTAAAGAACAGTTCTATTGCTTTTTGTAACCACCGAGCTTTCTGCCTGAAGCACAAAATGGCTGTAGCTCTTTAACCCGCCCAGCAATGTTGCCCTGCTTGGCAGCATCACTCCGTTAATAGTGTGCATCCCACCACCTGCAGGCCCAGGCGTAACAACTCCACGAACAACCCCGATCTGGGGCGGGTCTTCTGCCCCGGCCGCAGGGGCGGAGCGGGTAGAAGCCGCTTATCGCCCCTGAGACAGAAGAGCTTTTGGAGATTGGTTGGTGTGGAGATTGAGCTCACGGTAATGGGGCTCCTACGGCTGTTGGCAGCGGGGCCGCCGGCCAGGGCCCGTGCTCGGTTCTGGGCCTGCCCCTGCCCGAGGCTCCTGGGTACATGCGAGGTTCCGGAGGAGGACCGGGCTGTGTGGCTTGCGTGGCCCGGCCGGGAGCCGTTACGAGGCCGTCGCCGGTCTGTGTCAGCTCGTGCGCGTCCCCGAGCCGCGGCTACTGCGTGCAGTTCGGGCTTAGCGGCCGCCGCAATTGGTCCAGTGGTCTGTGTGTGGCTGGGGGAGCCCTGCGGCCTGCGGGGGCGCCCCCTCCGCCGTTGTTTTTCTCTGTTCCAAAGTAGCCGAGACTTGTTTCTTGGAGTGCTGCCTTGGTTGTGTGCGCAGTGAGGAGAGCAGAGCGTGTTTTTCACGTTCAGAGAAGCTTCATTTCTGTAGCAAAATCCTTAAACCTCTCCAAAACTAGTCTTGATTATTAGGATAACAGTTGTGTTTGGAGATGTGTGGGACTGTGGCTTGCTTAGGAATAACAATGTCATGCTACAAAAGTTTTGCTGTTGTGCCCGTACTTCTGGTGACACTTGGTTATCTGTGTATCTTTAAGCTTAATTCTGCCACCTAAATCCCTTTCCTCATAGTGGGTATGTTTTCAGGCATTTTGGGGTTTTTTTCTTTTTAACTTAGTTGCTGCAATGACAGACTTTGAAAAGAACCTCCATCGGGACATGATTTCCCAGCTGCAAAATTTTGCTGCTGTTGGAGATGCAGCCAGATTGAAAACGTTGCTCAGCATTTATCCGTCACTCATCAATGCAGCTGCAGATAATGGCTGGACAGCCCTGATGTATGGTGCCAGAAATGGACACCTTGAGGTCGTGCAGATTCTTCTTGCAGAAGGGTAAGCTGTTCAGTAGATCCTGTTGAAGAGTTCTAAGCTGAAGCCCTTTGCACCCACTAACTTGATCTCAGAAAAGTAAATTACCTGACAGGTAGCAGAACCTTCAGGGTTCAAATTCAATATACTGTGTTTCTAACTGGATTCTGCTGTCACGACACTTACATATTTGTTAAGAAACTCGTTAAGACCATCTCTAAAATTATTCCTTTGGCCTTCAAGCGTATATTGTCACTCCTCCCAGAGGCCAACAGAACAAAGACTGTATCCTGTTCAGCCACTGTACAGAGAATAAATTGAGTATATTCAGCTGTTACACTTAAACTTTTGCTTTAAACTTTATTTGCAATCCACCTGTATCTACATTACAGAATGTTTGCTGACAATCTGACAGCATACTTAGTAGGACCTTTACCAAAGTTGCTGATTGATGTGTTTCAGTTGTCTCTTAATTTTTTTGGCCAGTTCACTTTCTCCTTCCTCCTTGAGCTGTTGTTACATTATTTTCATCAGTCAGTATGACACCAAACATGTTCACTGCCTCTTAGAAACATTCAGTTATACCTGTCTATCTTCAGGTCAACTCTTGTAGTTCTGCTTTCAAAAGACACTCAGCAAAGAATGCTTTAGCATTCTCCTTGAGACCCCAAAGAAGATTCTTCTGAAGCCTAAATTAAGTCAGGACCCAAATATTTCAAATGGAGAACATTTCAACATAAAGGGTGAAAGTCAGATGGTGTGCTTCCACTGAGATGTACATTGATCAAGCCAAGTCTGTTTCCTTTCTGCACCCCAAAAATCAGAACCAAGCAATTTCGGCTCATTTTCTGGTTATGAGTAATCTCAAACACAGTGTTCCACAGCCTCCAGTGATCATCCCATCCTTTTTATTTTCAGTTTTACCTGAATGCTGTGCCCTCTGCTGGGGCCAGTCATTGAATATCAGGTGAACTGTGGTTTTGTATTGTAATCAGTAAATTCCAGCATGTAGAGGAGTATCTCAGTGCCAAATTTTGTGGATTGAAATCCTCTGGATGTTGAGGAGTCTTTTGAGATTTTGTGAGATTCACCAGTTTGGTAAATAGGATAACAGTTTTTTTAAGTTATGCTGACACTAAAAGCAGAGTGAATATCTGTGTGTAAATGTCCTTTTCAAGGCTATTCTCTTAGGCAATTCAGTATTGCTCCTGAGGTGATACTGTGGCCTCATTGGTCTCAGTTAATGCTTAGTCATAATAATCATTTGGACAAATAACTGTTGCTGGATACATAAATGTGAATGTCTGTGCAGGTAGTATTGCATGACATTCCAGAAACTAATACAGGAAAGCTAGTCAACTTTATGTATTCATGTTTGAGAAAAGCTGAAGGAAATGTTTGTAGACTGCAAAAAAAGTTCTTAGTGATGTAAAAATTTCAGGCCAGTGTTGTGGATGCTGAACAGCAGCCAGATCACAGTCTGCATATATATGAACAGATAGATGGGGTAATAAAAATTCAGAACAAAATTTAGTGGCTGACAGATAGGAAATTAAGTGAAATTAGACAAGATTGTGCCTAGAGGAGACTTAATAGTAAATGCGCGAAAGTGGTTTCTTTAGCCACAAAACCTTGTAAATTAAGCTTTGAATGCTTTTCCAAGATACACTCAAAACACCTTCAGAAACTACTGAGGTTAATATAAAATCTCAAAACAGTTGTTCCTGTGGGACAGCTACATGTGCCTTAGTTTTAAAAACTGATGAGTCTGGTGCCACATCTGCTGTGAAAGTTGTAGTTTACAGTGAAATTTCTATTTTGCTTACCCACTTGACTTAACAAAAAATAAAATTGCAGTAGACATGCCAATCAGATTTTTTTAATATAGAAATACGTATTGTGAGGCAATGTTTCCTCATCTGTGTCACTTTGAAGACATTTTGGTAACAAACAGATCCCTTCAGGGACCAGCACTTCAGTTGTAAGGGTGCTACTTCTCTCACTAAGGGGAGGCTGTATTTTTGATTCTTATTTAATGGTACGTATTTTACTGTAAATGTTTTGAAGTTGCTTGCAGATGTTTCTTTGGAGTAATGCTAGTTAAACTGGTTTTTTTGATTTTTTTTTTGTTACTTGTGATTATTCAGAATAGACCTGTAGCCTGGCTTTCAAAGTCCAAAAGTTGATATTTACATGTCCAGAGAAGTGCAGTGAAGCTGGTGAAAGGTGTAGAGAATAAGCTTTACAAGGAGGGTCTGAGAGAACTACGGTTTTGATTAGTATGGGAAAAGGAGGCTGACAGGAGACCCCATCACTCTATACAGCTACATGAAAGGAGGTTGTAGTGAGGTGGGTGTTGGTCTCTTCTCCCAGGTGAGAAATGATAGGAAAGAGAGGAAATGATAGGAAAGAGAGGAAATGGCCTCATATTGTTCCAGGGGAGAACAGATTGGATATTAGGAAAAATTTTGTCACCAAAAGGGTTATTCAGCAGTGGAACAGGCTGCCCAGGGAAAAGGTTGTGTTACTGTTCCTGGAGGTACTTAAAAGATGTGTAGGTAGCGCAGTGACAGGATTTAGTGGTGGACTTGGCAGTGTTAGGTTTGCAGTTGGTCTCAATGATCTTAAAGGTCTTTTCCAACCTAGATGATTGTATAAGTCTATGATCTTGAGCTTTTTTTTTTTTTTAATGATACAGTATGTGGGATGTTAATTAATTCATTGCTGTTGTAGTATGTATGAACCTTGGTAAATGATGATCTGGAGTGGATCAACACACTGGTGTCTTGCCTTAGCAAAAGAAAATGATGTATGGTTAGTCTTTATTACCATAATGCTAAGTATTTAGCCTTGGGATAGACAAACTGTCTGGAAGTTCTTGCACTTTAATTAGTATCAGACGTATATGATGTAATTAAGAATAATACAGCATCAGGACTCAACATATTTATCTTGTTAACCACTGTTCTTTTCTGTTTCGCTAGGTGTGACAGGACCATTGTGAATAAATCAAGACAGACAGCTCTAGACATTGCTAAATTTTGCGGGTACAAGCACATAGCTAATTTGTTGGCTAATGTGAAGGGTGGGCAGAGGCCTACTTTTCTGTCAAATGAAGCAGAGGAATATGAAAATTATTTTGGCTTGACACTTCTGGACAGAAGGAGTGATAAAAGAACAGATACCAAGTGGCTAAGCAAAAAACAAAGCCATCCAACTGCAGTGTACATTCTCTTCTCAAATCTAAGTCCTTTGGTTACTTTGGGTGGGGGAACAGAGAGCTCTCAGCAGTCAAAAGTAAAGCTTTGCAGGCTATGCTACAAGGATGTGGAGCAGTACATGAATCAAACTGAAGACAGAACCTTGATTTTTCTGGGAGTTGAACTTCAGTTCCACATGAACCTGCTGGCTGCTTGCAATGGAAGAATTCTGCAAGAGGATGAAGAGGATGGGTTAGGTGCTTGGTTTGCTCTTAGCATAGATTCTGCTTCAGCTGAAGAATTTAAACAGAAGCATGAGGACTGTTCCTTTCTTCACCCACCAATGCCAGCACTGCTGCAGCTACCTGAAAGAGAAGCTGGTAAGATGCATAAAATGCAGCAGTTATCAAACATGTATTCAGAAAAATACACTTTGGGATGCACTGAGATATAATGCAAGGACAAACCACTGCAAAGGAATCTGGTATTTTCAGTGGCTTTAGAAATATTGTCATTTTAAAAGCCTGGCAGTGGTTCTGTGAGTAATTTTGTGTGTAAGAACTTGTGCAGTTGCAAAAGGCTAATACACAGGTGTTAGCAATGCCTTTGTATGGCATTGGCAAGTATTGGACCATAAAATCTATTACTGTTATGGTTTTATAAGCGCTACTATTTAAATATTGATACATGTGCATAAATGTTCTAAGAAAAAAATCTTGAGTTTCCATTACACAAAACAAAACAGCCATTGAGAAGAGTGCACTGGACATTCGTCTGAGAAGGAAACAGTATGAGCAAGTGTTGGAAAGTCAGGATCCCAAAGTGAGCGACTGTCATTATGGAGATGATGTTAACAGTTGCTGTTGTAACAAGTTTGCTTTTACAAGAGGATAAAGGGCAAGCTTGCACCTGGAGTTTAAATGCAGCAGTATATTATTATGTCAATACCTGTAGTAGCCCTGAAATGGTCATGTGGAAAAGGTGTGATATGTAATTCTGGCACTTTGCCCAGATAAAGTAGCTTTTGTGAGAAACACAGCTTATTGATCCAGATTAATTTGTTTCTGAATGCATAATTTGGTCTGTAGGTGTTGTAGTACTGTGTTCTATTGCACATGCTGTGCTACAAAGATCTGAGTAACTTGCTCAACAATTCAAGCCACAGTCTTTGATTTTTTTTTTATGTTAAACTTTACTACTTGCTTTTTCTGTACATTAAAAGCTTACATGAATTGGTCATTGATTTTGTGTCTTTTCAATATATCCTTTTGAAGGAGTAGTAGCCCAGGCTAGATCTGTTCTAGCATGGCACAGCCGCTACCAATTCTGCCCAACATGTGGGAGTGCAACCAAGATTGAAGAAGCGGGTTACAAGAAAACTTGTTTAAAAAAAGATTGTCCCAGTCTTCAAGGTGTTCACAACACATCATATCCAAGAGTTGGTGAGAATATTGCAGGATTTACGGAAGTGGCTTGTTTCTGTTTTAGTTACTTCAGCTGCTTGCTTCCGTTTCAGGTCTTAATACATGTCTTCCCCCAGAGTATGCGTGCCTCAGCTCTATTCAGGATTAAGTTGTTCAGGCTTTTCTTTCTTACAGTAGTCTGCGACAAAGCATTCTTGTGACAATACCAGTCTTGATTGCAATGGAGTAATACTAATTAGAATTTCCAACACCATAAATATTAGCAAAGGGTCACATTTTAATTCCCCCCCCCTTTTTTTCACTTGCTGCAAGCTGTTTGAGGTTGAAATAGTTTTGTATCAAATTTGGCCCTGTATCAAATTTCTGATACAGTGCTCATTTTCCTGTAATGCCACTTTGACAGTATTAGATATCTTCACTGCCTTTTGTTATTCTCTGTCAGTCACAAACTGCCAGGCCTGTTTCTCATCAGAACGTAAGCTTCTGTAGGCAGTCTTCTGTAGCTCCTTTTGTTCATCTATTGCAAAGGGAGTGTACTGTGTTATTGATGGGGAAACAAGGGAGCTAAAAAAACCTTATCACTTCTTCCTGGATCTTTTGGTGATTTGAATCACCATTCTTTCCCCTGCCCTTTCCTTTCTTTTGCAGTTGTAGTTCTAGATGTATGTGTATTATATTTCTGGATTTCATGTTTTCTTACATGCTGTAGATACATCTTTGTAGTAGTAAAAGCAATTCTGTCATACTCTTCTGTCTTACAGACTGCAGTGAAACTTGCTGAAATATTAGTGCCTGTTTCTTTACAGTCTCTAGCACAACAAACTTGGAGAGGAGTAGGTTTATATAGAAAAGACTGATGAACCAGCATTTTCTATTGATAACTCTGTAGAAAGTTTACAGATGGCAATACTCCGTGATACACACTGTGCTATATGGCACATATGTTTGAGCAGGACAGAAGTCTTTCAAATTGCTCTTTATAGTGGTTGCCGAATCAAGCCTTTTCATACAGAAAATGTCGGTGTTCTGGAAAGGAAAAAACATGTAAAGCAATAGCTGAAGAAGAAATACATAAAGGCAAAGGGAGATAGAAAAAACTAAACCCCAAAACCTTGAGGAACTTAAGAGCTAGATAACAATAAAAAAGGGGAAAAGATGGTAGATGAACAGTGTGCAAAAAGGCATGACAAAAATAATGATGCCAATAGAAGAAAGTATTAAACAATACTGAAAAAGAAAATGACCAGAAGTGAGAAAGTATGTAAAAGTGCAACATCAGCTAAGAGTTTGATAGCAAATGGTCAATGAATCAATAAACAGAAAGTTTATTCAGTGTTTACATTGTAACTGGAGTATCTGGTGGTTCTTTGGTATTTCAGTCAAAAGTACATCATACCTGTGTGCATACAGAAGGTGAAAGTAAACTGGTTTTGCTGCAGAAATTACTGCTATCTGGTGACTGCATAGCTAGGTTAATATTGCTGGTACTCATAACAGATTGTGTGCTTTGGTTGCAGGTAATTAATGTCCTGCATTTTAAGCCTTGGCTAGTAAACTGCTTGTACTAAGCATAGGTGTTGCAAAACAGATACCTTGCAGGAGGAAAAAAAAAAAATCAAAATAAAGTAGTATCTTACTCTGCGCTTCCATACAATTCTAATCTCAGTCATTTAAAGATATCTTACTTGTATTTGCATGCATTGGTATTGGATAGGCTGAAATTTATTACTGCCTTTAATTCCTTCAAATGTTAAAATATGTTCCTTTCATGTGCCTTAAAGATCCTGTTGTAATAATGCAAGTCATCCATCCAGATGGCAACCACTGCCTTTTAGGTAGGCAGAAGAGGTTTCCCCCAGGAATGTTTACCTGTCTTGCTGGATTTGTAGAACCTGGTGAGTAATTTTGTTTTCCCTTACCAAATATTTTTTCTCAGATACCAGTATTGTCCGTTGAAAATAATATAGAAATATGTTTGGTGTTATGGCAAATAAATATTTTTGCTACCTGTTAGGTAGCCTGTCCTGTACTTTCCAGCAGCCGATTTATGAAAAAAAAAAAGCAACTTAAGTAAATATAATTTTAAGATAGCTTTCTCATCACATTTTTAAGTAAAAAAGACATTTTAAAACATATACAAGGTCTCTTTTTTTGGTTATATTTAGCAAGGGATTTTAGCTTAGGAAATGTAAGAGTTAAAAAGTTAACATAAAGTTAAGCATATGCTTACACATTAAGAGCCTGATTGATTACATGGGAGAAAAATAGAAATTGTATCACTTCAAAAGAAAAACAGATACTTTGTTAGCTGTATTCAGCAGTAATAGTTGGAATTAGTTGCAATTATTAGAAGCTGCAGAACAACTTGTAAAACTTTTTATATTGGGAATACATCTTAATCACCAGTAAAACTAGTGTATGACTATATTCAGTAACTTTATGCAGGTGAAATACAATCATAGCATGAATAAGGTTATTCAAGTATCATTTGAAAAGTCAAGATACTTATTTCTTCACTGCTTGCTGTCTTCTGTTGGCCTTATTTCTGATACTGAATTCAAGCATATAAACTGAAATTTAAGATCTCAGCAGCAACTTCTAATCAGCTGAACATAGCTGAACTAAAACCTTGTTCTCTGGTGCATGGGCTGTCTGCTTTAATGAGTCTGTAATCAGTGGTTACAGTACAGTACAAGTATGCATATGTCTATTACTGTCAATACTCCACATACGCATCTATCAGTTTACTATGAATATGGAAGTAAAGCTTTCCATTGCAGTTTAAGTTTGGAGAATTGTGTGTATTTATTAAGACAATGAAGAATGAGTCAGGCAAAGTAATAATAAAAAGCAAAAATGTGTGCAAGTCTTCTTGAGGCTCTATTTTCTTACTATTATAATTTGAAATACTGATTCTCAAGTTGTATAACATGCTGTTGCAATCGCACGGAAAATCTAAAAATTAACACAGTGCTATTCATAAATGAACAGATCAGCATTTTGAAAGTAGTTAAAGGAACAATGTATTTCCTACCTGATTTTTGACATTTTAGGTTTGGTAATAATAGTTTACACATATGATAAATTGTCAATTCCGGGAATAAATATTATGCTGTAGGAATTATCATACTTTATTTTCAAAGTTCCATTTTGCTTTGGTAGCTTGTTTTACTTTACCAGACTTCTGTATCTTGTGCTTAAGGTCTGTGCTCTGATCTGTGAACTAGATCTCTATGGATAATTGTCTTGGGCAATTGTCAAGTCTTTTGAGTCAGTTCAAAGCACAGAAGAAAAGAATGTAATCCTGGCTTGGAGTATTTTCATCAACTGCTTGTTCTTTGCCCTTTCTGATTAGGTGAAACAATAGAAGATGTTGTCCAAAGAAAAGTAGAAGAGGAGGCTGGAGTAAAAATTGGCCGTGTTCAGTATGTCTCTTGTCAGCCATGGCCAATGCCCTCCTCCTTAATGATTGGCTGCTTAGCTGTTGCAGTGTCTACAGAAATTAAAGTTGACAAGAATGAAATAGAGGATGCCAGCTGGTTCACTAGAGAACAGGTAAAGTTCAATTTAATTTCTTCTTGTATCGATTACTCTGTGACTGTATAGGTTCTGGCATACAATAGATACTTGGGTATTTTTCAGCAAGTTGGATAAGCATGTGTACTCTTCATTTTACCAGTCTACAATTGCATTATATTGTAATTGTAGATTACACACAACAAAGAGAAAGGCAGATATTCACGGGAATTTCTAAGTCATTTTTCATTTTGGCAGAAGTAGTATTTAATAACATTCATCATCTTGAGTTTCTCCAAACAAGCATGCCATGAGATCTGCTGTGAGGAGGGAGGTTTAGGTAAAAACTCTGAGAATTCATTAGTTTGAATGTCTTTTTCCATTCAGTACGTTAATACACTGGTGTTGAACTCCGAGGTATTCTTAGTTTGAATACTCTTTGTATAAAAACAGAGTTTACTCTGCATTAATAGGAAATTCTGCATTTAGCTGTTTTGAGTACTTAAAATATAGTCAAAGAGAGGAAAGAAAGTCTTTCACAGAAAGAGAGACTTAAATTCATGAATGGAAAAAGGCAAGATTGCTTAGACAAATAGTCTTCATAGGTTTTTCCACAGGCTACTTAGGAGCTAAACTTTTAACACTGTACTTCTGTTTAGCAGTTGCTAGTGTTTTAGCTCTGTAAGTCAACCTAAAGGCAAAGTCAGTTAACTATAATCTCAGTGTATTCCTGACATCACTGAGAGCATTATTTTAAATTAATATCAGTTCTGAATACAGTCACATGCAAGTTGGTCTAGAGGTGGAAATAAATGTACTTCAGAAATGTACTAAACTGGAACTACTGAAAGTGTACTTGCATGTTGCTTTGTGAGTGCTTCAGAAAATGAACAAAACACATTTCTTTCTGCACTGCGTGTGGAGGAATAAAAAAAAAAAAGAGTAGTTTATGGAAGAGTGTAGAGCACCATCTCGTGGTCCTTACCATAAAAAGGCTTCACACAAACCTTAAATATTTTACTAACAGTCAATCTCTGGAATTGTATTAGAAAGAAGGTATCCTTTGGGGCCCTTTTGAGCTCAAAAATGTCAGCATTCACACATAATCCTGTCCTGGGTTCAGCAGTAGCAGTCATGTTTCTTCTTCTTGGTGGCTGGTGCAGTGCTGTGTTTTGACTTTCGGCCTGGGAACAGAACTGATAGAGATGTTTTGGTTTGGCCAAGGACTTTGTGAGGCTCATGCTCTGCCAGGGAGGAGGGGAAGCCAGGAGGAAGCAGAGACAGGACACCTGACCCAAACTGACCAAAGAGGTATTCCATACCACAGCACGTCATGCCCAGGATGTAACTGGGAGTTAGCCGGAAGGGCTGGGAGACTGCAGGGTTGGAGGAGGTATCGGTCGGAGCTTGGTCGGGCTTGGGGGGCGAGTTATCGGTCGGCTGGTGCTGAGGTGTTGTATTCTCTTCCCTTGTTATTTCCTTTATCATTATTATCATTGGTGGTAGCAGTAGTGATCTGTGTTATACCCTGGTTACTAAACTGTTCTTATCTCAACCCGTGGGAGTTGCATTCTTTTCGATTCTCCTCTCCGTCACTCCGGGAGCAGGGGGAGGGCAAGAAAGTTGGGGAAGTGAGCGAACGAATTACCTGACTGGGTTTAAACCACGTGTGTTTTTTCTCTGCATCTGTCTTGGAGAATACGGTAGTGGCTCTTTACTAGCTATAGTAACGATAGACAGATTGATTATTAGAGTATTCCTGCATTCATAAAATGTTAGATTCGATGTACTTTATAATACTGTCTTCTAAAAAGAAAAAAATCTGTCTTTATTGCAGGTCATGGAAGTTCTTGTCAAAGGAAACCAGCGGTCATTCTTTGTACCACTGAGTCAAGCTATTGCACACCAGTTGATAAAACATTGGATTGGAATAAATGCTAATCTTTAATTCTAATAAGTGATTTACTGCTGTTAAGCTCTGAATGTTTGATTTGGCCTTTTCTGTCCACCACTGGAATGAGTCACAGCATTACTAAAAGGCCTGACCTTCCCTCCTGTTTGAACACTATTTATGTCCTCTTAATTGTTTCATTCTCTTTTTTTCCTATCCTTTCTTTAAATTCTGCCTGGCACAAAAATCAACATTTAGTGCTGAAAGTCCTATCACCTATGGTTATTTTTAAGCTAATGGCATACTTAAATGGTGAATATGTAGTACTTTCTATCTTTTATGTCAGTAACCCTTTAAGAGTATTTACTCCCCCTGTTTGATTTAACCTGCACTTACCCAATTGTACATCAGCCTGAATTTAAAGGTGCAACACAGTATTCTGTTTATGAAAAAGATACTGGAGAACCATCTTCAAAAGCCTAAATATTAGGTATTTTTATAAGAGAATAATGTGCTTACTGACCCTAAGCACTGAATTACTTCATTTTCTAATAATTGGAAATGTAAGAGTAGTGGAGGAGAAAAGTAGACTAATTAAACAATTCATAATATTTCAAAATAAGTACAGAGTTCTTTCATGGAAATGAAGACACTAAGATTGTTACTACTGTTAGGAATTTTACAGTTGAAAGAAATATATTAACCCCAGCTCTAAAACTGGGAAAGCAACATAGAAATTAAAATATTTACTTATTTATATTTAATACTACAGTTCAGATTTGTGCCTTAATTTGTTGTGTTATCGAATGTTAATATTCTTTCAAAATGGAAGGTTATAAAAGTATATTTATTATTAATGTTATGTAATGGTTCACTAGTCTGATCATGCATTCATTGATAAAATGATTCAGTGATAAAATGCAAGTGAATGAAAGGAAATACAATTATAGTTGTAAATATTATGATAATTGGTTTATTCAAAGTAATTTGAATATTTTTTAATCAGTGAATGATATCAGATTTGTTTCAGAATGCTCTGCAAACTGGAATCGGTAAAAAAATTTACAAATCCTAATGGTTCTTTTTTTGCCATACAGTGCCATACTATACTCAGCTTTTTTTTTTTTTTTCTAAGGCAGTGCATATCAGACTTTAAAGCAAGAAGCATTTCTGACAGATTTGGAACAGTTGACAAATCATTACATTGTCTGATCCTCTCTCTTGTTTCGTCTGCACCTACAGGTGAAGGAAATCAGGTTGTCTGTTGAGCCATCTGGAAAAGAGAAGGAAGCAATGCACTGCTTCCCTTAAAAATTGCTTTTAAGGGGAAGCATGACAAGCATCCAGTGGGACTGCATGTTATCAGTGGAATTAATCTTTTAAAAATCAGTGGGACTTAAGGAAGCCTTGTTGCAGTTGCTTATACAAGTAAAGGATAGCGCATGGAAACAGTGATGGAAACTAAGAAATGGAAGGAATTTTAGCTAGTACTGTATAATTATGTACATTAAGAAAGATGAACAAGGAAGGGATGAGGATAAGATGGAAAAGGGAAGATAAAGAGCAAGCATAGTTACCATAAAGTATTTATGACATTGGGATACTGAAAAATACATGTAGAGGACCTATCCTAATATTAATTTTTCATGTAGGAAATTATAGTGGGTTCCTATAACTATGAAACTCAGTATCCATAACCATACTGATATCCATACTGATACTAAGAATCAGACTATTTTTTAATTGAGAATCTGTATAAACAATACATTTCTGCAATTACAGTGCTAATAAATAATTTGAAAAATTTTGTTTTACTTCATGAAAAAAGTCAAAAAGAATAGTTTGAAAAAGAAAGCACTTCCATAATCTCTGAGTTTGAAAGTAGAATTTTACTGATCTTTCAGCTCTAATAACAGCTGGTGTTGCAACAATTTTTAATCTATATACATTTTTAAAACCTACACGAACGTCCTTTTCAAGCTTTCTTTACTTTTTTCCCTCCCAATAGATCAACCATTCACAGAGTACATGACAAATATCCTTTGTTTAAAAAAAGTAATTTTATAATTTTAATCTCTTATTTAAAGTGAAACTTTTCCTGGCTTTTTATTGCTTAATTTGGCCTGTTTATAGGTTATGGGATTGAGTCATAGTTTGAAAATACCTATGCATAGAAGTTTTCTGGAGAATAAATATTGTTTGCAGATTACGTATGAAAACCTCCTGGAAGAGCTAAATGCTGTAGTTATTTAGCAACTACAGCAATTTAGAAAAGAACCAAATTAAATTTAGCAATGGTTAAGCAGAGTGTAGCAGTCCTAACTGGAGTGTGGTTACAGCAACAGCTCCATAAGATTTTCAGTTATTTACTTTATCCAAAAGGCTGCAGATTTGCAGTATTCCTTAAACCCTAAAAATACAGAGGGTTTTTTTCACACTCTCTAATAATGGTCTCACTGTCTTCTCTCTTGCTTCTATACTGGTGCCAGAACAAAAAGAATACTCATTACCTATAGATGGACAAGGCAGAAAATTCTGGGGATGCCTTTTCTCGTAATTTCTCTATACACTACAGAGAATTAACTTCAGTATATAATTTGTAAATACGTATTTTACCTGGCTTTGAAATTATAATAATTTACAAATAGTAATAAAAAAAATATGATGAGGTGTTTAAACACAAACCAAAATAGATGATAGCACTAACCAAGCTGAAAGCTCATGTGATAACAAGAGCTTACATATTATGTAAGTACATATAGAATCATAGATTGGTTTAGGTTGGAAAGGACCTTAAGTTCATCTAGTTCCAAGCCCCTGCCATGGACAGAGACGCCTCACACTAGACAATGTCGCCCAAGGCTCTGTCGAACCTCGCCTTGAACACTGCCAGGGATGGAGTATTCACAGCTTCTTTGGGCAACCCATTCCAGTGCCTCACCACCTTTACAGTAAAGAACTTCTTCCTTATATCCTATCTAAACTTCCCCTGTTTAAGTTTTAACCCATTACCCCTTGTGCTACTACTGCAGTCCCTAATGAAGAGCCCCTCCCCAGCATTCTTATAGGCCCCCTTCAGATACTGGAAGGCTGCTATGAGGTCTCCATGCAGCCTTCTCTTCTCCAGGCTGAACAGCCCCAACTTTCTCATCCTGTTCTAATACGTGAGGTGCTCCAGCCCTCTGATCATCCTTGTGGCCTACTCCGGACTTGCTCCTGCACCTCCATGTCCTTCTTACGTGTTTTTAACGTAAACACAATAGCAGTTGTGATAATTTTATAAACTGCATTTTCACTGTAAGCATGCTACTTTCATCTTTTTTTTTTACATTGGATATGTGTAAACATTTGAAAAATAACATCATTCCAGTGTTGATACTATAATTAAAATTACATTCTGTGGTTTGTGTAGGAATATTGCCAAGTGAAGGAAAAAGGGGTGGATGTCAGTGGGCTAATTAAAGGTAGACCAGTCATGGAATTAAATATACTAATCCAATTCTGAGCTTAGGAGACAGAAATAGAAAAAGAAGTGGCACAAGGCTGTGAGCAACATTGCTCCCTCTTTTATCTTTACTGCTAGTTAGGTAATCTGGTTAAGACTTTTCAGACAAAGCTGACATTTTATAAAACCCAAGTAAGTTATTTTTCTCCTCTGCTTTAGGTGTTAAAAATTAAATAACTATTAGTCCTTTATTGCTTCAGTGATTGAAATGATAAGTATTTATAGCATATCATTGCTGACTGGGATTGACATTACAGAAGTGGGTAAGTCCAAAGGAAAAAAATATTTGAACTTATCCTATTAAGCCTTACCAAGACAGTGAGCCCATCCTTTGTGAGCTTAGAAAAGCAAAGTATTCACAGAGAGGCCATAACAGCATGCACGTATCTGAGGAAAATTAATACTTGCTTGTAGTAACAGTAAGTACAAACTTTTTTTTATTTAAAGATAAGCTGTCAGCATTCTATACTTACTGATGGATGGAACTCAGCTTTAAAGAGTTTAGCTCTTTAAAAAAAAGCTCAGTTTAAAGAATTTCAGTTACAGTTCAGTATGTAGTTTGGTTTTCTGAATAGAGAAGAATGATAAGTTTCCTAAGTAGAAGGGATTTCTAAGATGGATTTTTGATTCCTAAAACTGTGTGTATCTTCTCATTTTAGGGTATAGGAATTTAAAGTGTAGTAGAATAAAATTTTGGAAGTGAAAGCCTACCTGAATGAACTTCCATTTATTTGTATTGTCCATCTGCATCTGATAGAGACGCTTATAAACTCAGTCTGCAGCACTTAAATAAGCATTGGTAGTAGTTTTTTTTCCCTACCTTTTCATCATCCTGCAAAATAAACTGCCTTTGATAAAGTTCTTTGTTAACAGTTCCTCTTTAAGGAGAGACCCATTCTAACAATGGAGCTCTCCCAGGTCAGTGAAGGCATAGGCATCTTTCAACATACCTCCTAAAACTAAAAAAGAGCCTGTGATATAATAAACATACAATTTTTTGGCATTCCAAACCCAAATTACTCCTAATTTTAGCAGTATAAATTGTGTGTTTTCTAGAGAAAGTGACCCTGCATGGAAACTGCATATTCAGAAAATATGGTATGAAAGGTTCTGCCTTTAGATAACAGAAATCAAATCAGAGAAGCTAGGATAGGCCTTTTTTTTGGCCCTTACTTGCCACATTCTATGAGAAATTAAGATTTTTGTCACTTAATTGTGATTTGTAGTCATAGACATTAAAACTACCTAATTTTCAAAGACAATTGTTAAGAGTACAATTATTGAGCAAGTTTCTTTTAGTGAGCTGAATTTCACGTAAAATCAAAGATTTTTGCATTTACATTATTATGATAGACGAATAATTCTGAAGCTCAAAAAAAGTTGAATAATTCAGTTCAAAAAATAATTGTATTTTATTGACAGTAACATAACACCTTTGACTACAGAACTATACTTCATTATTGGAAATGTTATACTAAGCTTTCTACTAATTTCATGACCAATTGCCACATCACATCTGAAAGACATTTTTGGTATTGACAAATCCTGAATTTGATGCCAAAACAGAAACAAAAATGCAAGATAGCACACTAAATGCCAGAATGACAAACTCATGGAGAAGAAAAGGGCTAATCCAGCTATCATTCAAATTAGCAGTTGTCCTTTGGTCTCAAAAGAGGAGTTGCAGAGGTCCAACAGTGCAAACAAAAGTGGCAATTCATGGGATTTCCTTTTTTTAATCTATTTTCAGTAATTCTGCTGACGACAAAATTATATTATCCAGTATTAGCAGAACTATAACACCCAATAACGTATGTTCTATATGCCAGTTTCTAAAACTATGGTTTTACATACATAATAATAAATTCATGAACATCCATTGTATTAAACTGATAGCACTGGAAAAAATCTGAGCATTATGTTGAAATATTCATTATACACTACTTGTGTTAAAATCATCACGTGATCTGCATGAACCATTTACAGCACAGAGGCTACCTAATGGTTTTCCATTTCGTTGCAGTTAAAAACAGTGTATATCTTTCAATGAGGGTAGAAATGACAAACGTTGATGCAGAAGTGAAATACCTCCAAAACATGAAATAAATGCTTATTCTTATTAATACATTCTTTCTCCTTGTTGTGCCAAAACCTCAAGATAAATAATCAGACATCAAGGTTAGCTTAGTAAGTAGGCAGAAGTTTTGTAATAAAATTAGGTTTAGATATGGTTTTGCAGAATTTTAAGAACTGAAAGCTGAACCTGACTTGACTTCTCCCTAAAAAGGCAGAAATGCTTGTTCATATACAGCCCGTGACAGCTGAACTATTTTTTACTATGAATTTCTTGTCACTTGCATTTTCAGTTGTCAGTTCAAGTAATTTTTAAAGCTTTTGTTACTTTATTAGCCTTTCTTACAGATGAAGAGCATCCTTCCTCAGGGAGATATCTTTAACATAATAGTGAGAATAGTATACCCAATATTCATTTAAAAAAGATTGGTGAAAGCCTATATAACACTTTGGTGTCACTGGTTGTTTATAGAAGAGTCAAAAATAATGCAAAAGATCATTACATGGGGTTTGGAATTCCTGAATATGCTTATCTATGTCATAAGTGATGTTCTTGGTTGCTTAGACAGTAACCTTCCTTGAGAATCAGAAATATTACTCACTGGTGTTTGCTGTATTTTCGTGATCTGAAAAAGCAAGATCCTGATTCAGTGTGCTCATTAAAAGTCTCCCAGCACATTTAATGGAAAAAAGAGGTTGATCACCGAGTACTAACACAATACCTGTTGTAGATTCATTTCACTTATCCATGCCTTTCTAAGTGTTTCATTTGAATATGCTCTTCTTACAGCTAATTGGATACTCCCAGATAATTACTGAATTCCGTTCTAATGGAAGCTGATTCATTGCAGCAATATAAATCATGTTTTAAATACTTTCGTAAAATGCTTTAGAGTACTGTTACAGCCCCTGTAAATGGTTGCCTTGTTTATTTATTCTGCACATTTTGCAAAAATATTTTTGAAGATCAGTCTTTTCTGGAAAATATATAGAAGAAACTATAAACAAATGAAAATAAGATACCTGCCAGCTGAGGCAGTGAGTAAGAAATACTATAAAGACAGGCATTTTTGATAATGCATCACTTTTTTTGCATGTGTTTGGCATAAAATACGTTCTTTGGCAACGGTACTGCAGAAATGGGTTTTCAGAAATTATTCGATTAAGGTAATAGTGGGTGCTTTATAAAGAGATTTGGAGTAACTTTGTAGAAAAAAGGCAGAAAACAGAAGGCACTTGAGTAAAATGTACTTGAATGAGGTAAATAAGAGGTAAATAAGAGGTAAATCAATGATGAACGCTTTCTGCCTAGTTTGTATGGAACCAACAGGCTCTCATGCACAAATCATTCTAATGATGTTTCTATTGACTTGAGAAATAAAGCAAAAATCAGTTATTATATAGTATTGTAGAATATGGGTGGAATAGAATATTGAGAAAAAAAAGAAGAGACACAATGGAAGTCAATGAGAACAAAATTTGGTGTAAAGGTATCTAGGGCAATGTGGACAAAAGTAGGATTCTGTAAAGACAGGAAATGAAGAAGAAGGGTTTGGCGTGTTCTGTGACATCATTGTTCTTTTGGCCAAGCCCAAAGAGTGGTGATGAATGATGTCACATCTAGTTGGTGACCAGTCACTCGTAGTGTTCCCCAGGGCCTAGTAGTTGGGCAAGTCTTGTTTAATATCTTTATTGATGATCTGGATAAGGAGATCAAGTGCACCCTCAGTAAATTTGCAGATGACACCAAGTTCGGTGGGAGTGTTGATCTGCTGGAGGGCAGGAAGGCTCTGCAGACAGATCTGGACAGGCTGGATCAATAGGATAAGAAGAAACAGCCTCAAGCTGTGCCAGGCGAGGTTTAGATTGGATAGTAGAGAAAATTTCTTCACCAAGAGGGTTGTCAGGCATTGGAACAGGCTACCCAGAGCAGTGGTGGAATCACCATCCCTGGAACTGTTCAAAACTCATGTAGATGAGGCCCACAGTGACATGTCTTCTACAACATAGGATACTGAAATTTTAAGAAAGACAATTACCATCTAAAAGGGAAGTTAATATTATCCTGAAAGAATACTAAATATTTTGCAAATGTATTGTGTCACCACACCATTCTAATTCAACATTATAAATATTTACTCCATATTTTCCGTTCCTTTTTTTTTTGTTGTTTTTTTTCTTCCAGTGTCTCATCATTACTGTACAGGTTCTCTGAACAAGCGTGTTTGTAAAACTTAAGAAAACACATAAAATCTCCATTATAGAGATTCATAAAAGCAAAGTAAAATAACTCCCGTATTTTCAATTTTACTTCCAGACAGCATTTTTCAAGGCAACTTTTCATACCCACCAAGGTGATCTTAGAGTCATACGCTAGAAAAATATTTTGTTGCCTTTATTATCACAAAGCTTGTCATCACCTGCATTATCCTGAACGAAATACTATTACAGATGTTATTCATGGTGAAAATCAACACATTCTAGACAGAGCTTTAACTGTATTTATGGTGGAGAGTGATCTTTCACTCAAAATTAAGAAGCTGTTATTCTGAGCTAACCCAAGCACTGCTGATTGTTGGAAGAATAACCTGCCGCATAGAGCACCATGTCATTGAATGTTGCCTTCCATACAGTGAACTGCTGAGTGCCTGTATTCTTATTTAAGCTAATTGAACTAATGTTCATCTAGTGTCCAGCAATGGACAGAACAGTCCCTAATGCAGGGTCTTACACTGCTGTCCTGATGCGTGCAACTAATCCTTACTCAGGTCAATGGGTCTGCTCATGTGACTAGGATTAAAGATTATGGGATTCCTAATTCTGTTAGCACACCTCAACTGTAGGACGAACAAAGCAAGAACAGGCAAAGATATGCAAGAAAAACACACATCAAAGATAACTGAAAAACAGAGAACTGATGTCTCTTTTTTATGTGTGTTGTTATGTGTTTCTTTCTCCCTTAGGGGAGAAAGCATAAAATAACATATGGAAATATAGAAGGGACAACAAAGCTATTTGCATGATAAAGGTTCTTTACAATGCTTACTTGAAAATTAAGATATCAACAGTTTAACACACTGCATGTACAACTAAAATCAGACCTATACAAATATGAAACTTAACATCTGAGAGATCTAATCACAACTGAACAGTGCAAACAATCATTCTAAATTATTATTTTGATCTACTTACAACCAGTTACAGAAATAACTAAAGAAAAAATACCCAAAATATAACAGCTTAATCAACCTGTTCACTTAGGTTTTACATCTTTGACCACATAGCAAAATGTATAATCCTACCACTGTGAGCAGCTTTGACCCAGGGCTGTCTTTACTGATGGTTTCACAGCTGCATGCTCAAATTGTTAAGTTCTAGAAGGTACTAGAGCGTTTCCCATAATCCTGGCATGCAGAGAACCAATGCTTATTTGCCTTCAGTACTTTCAGGTTGGCCCGTGTCACTGAGTGCTATTTCAATAATAGTAGAACTGTTGACCATCTTAGATCTAGAATTTATTCTGCAAAATTTTATGATGTTTTGCCATGACAAAACCTGGCAAAACATGCATTCCAACTATGAGGAGAAACTTAAATGAATATGATCTTCCTTTGCACTGATGTGCAATATGTCATGCCTGTTATTTTTCTCTGAAAATGGGCCTTGAACATGTTATGTACTAAATAGATTCCTACCATGTAAGGTGTGTTCAGCATTTAGTAAAATTCAGATTTTCTTTACAGTAAAAATTAATCTGTAGTGCATACAGTTATACAATTGTCAAACATGAAGAGTCTAGTTCAAATACTTCTGATTTCAAACAATGTGAATTATCTATTCCAACATCATTAAAAATACAATAGAAAATGTTTGGATTAAATAAATAGAAGCAAATCCTAATTTGCTTCTGACTTATTTTTAAAAATTGACTATTTCCATTTTATTTCAATACAGTAAATAAAATAAATAAAGGCAGTTGTAAGGTTTGGTCTGTTTTGCAATGAAACATCAATTCCAGAAAATGCTACCAATTCTAACTGGTTAAATAGCCTCTACAGAGTACCCTGCTGCATGGTATACAGATCTCTTCCATTACTATCATGCCATCAGTCAGTATTCAGCCCCATTGCATGATAGGAATGATAGGGAACTTCTGGATTTTAGCTGTTCTGCTTAGTTCAATATAAATTTAAGGTCTCAGTTCAGTGAAGCACCAAGAAAATGACTGCCTAACTAAGCATGGATGCAAGGCTCAGCTCCCTGTTGAGGTTTTAGGGATTCTTCATTTGTCTCAAATTATTAAAGTACACAAATAGTTGCATTCCTAATGTTTCCCTTGGGCTGAGCCTTTTTTGATACCGTGTTTCTTAACACCCATTAAATTCAGAGAATGAAATTTCCCACAGGCCTCTGGAGAAACACAAATAAACTGGTTTTATTTTATCGGTTTCATGAAAAACATCTTTACATCAATTGTTAGAAGGTTTCCACTGCCATTTAATTTTGAGTGGAGTAGGTCTTCAGTACTAAGCCAGAATTATCAATTGATTCTACATACAACAAGTTCCCCTATATTTGAAAAAATAATCAAAGAAAATTTTATTCTTCCCTCAAATAAATGCAAAGGAGAGCCCAAACTGTGAGATGCAGATTGGTCTTGGTTTACTCTCCATGCAGCTCAGTTATGCAGTTAGTCAAGGCTGAGGCCTTTTATTCTCTTAATTAAGTAAGCCTGACTTAATTAAGAAACAATGATTATTATATATTTTATTATGTGTATAAATAAGATGGAATTTAAAATGAATGCTTTAAAGAAAATATTAATCTCTAAAACTCAGAATCGGATAAAATCATAGGCTGGAAAAGGTCAGCCACTGCCCAAATCTCCCACAGACTTTAAAGAGTATTGGTTCAGGCCCCATGGCTGAGATCATCAGACCTTGATTTCAAGCTTTTATTTGGAAAACTTTGAAAATTTTGTCAAAAAAAAAAAAAACCAAGCCAACGAACCAACCAAACAAGCAAACAAACAAAAAAGCCAACAAAAAACCTCAAGAGAAGAAAACAGACGCATGGGCTTTAGCACTTTTCTGCTTTTCATTATAACCAGTCAGTTCTTCTGCAGCAGAGAAGCCAAGTTAGAGAGCCTGAGAAAGTTAGAGAGCAAAATAATTCCAGATAAACTTCCTCATTATCCAATGTTTTCCCTCCCAGACAGAAGAGTGCAACCCAGATGCCCTCAGTTCTTAGAAATGAGTAGAAAAAGAAGAAAAAGCTGCAAGGGCAGAAAGAGCTCTGATTCCAGAGAATGTAAGTTTACAGAAATGTTTAATCTGAAGTAAAAACATCAGAATCATAGGTGCTTGCACTCCATTTACTCATCAAGACAGAATTCCATCTTTGTGCCCAAAACTTTTTGTCAAATTGGAAATATTTACACTCATGTATGGGTACGTACAGGTAACATCTTGATGAAGCTAGCTGCTTTATTTTAGCTGAGCTGCTATCTCTGGCAAAGTCTTTCCAAATATAGTGATGTCAAATTGCCTCAAATTTTGAGCACTTTTGCTGTAAATGTCTCAATATTGCCTAAGTCTTCTAATCCTACTTAAGTAGATGTTACTGTATACTGTTATCCTCTAATGCATATAACCTAAGAGAAAAAAGCCTAAGCAAAGCAGAATTTTATGTGATTATATGAATGCCATGGAATCTTGCCTAGTACAGCTCCCACCGGGAAACAGTATCTTTCTTCTTGGAACAGGGAGCTGTGGTTCACTCCTCTGTCAGCATGCCACTGATATGCTACATGATTGTGATAAAATCCATTAACCCCTCTGTTTACTCATCTGTAAAATTGTTATAAAAGTCAAGTTCCATGTAATTTACCCAAACTGCAAACATGCACTGGGATACTGATTGCCCCAGTGCCTTCACAGGAACAAAGTAAATACTGAGAGAAGTAATGGAAGTAAAAGGGATAGATCTTTCTATACGCAAATAGAATACCTTATCCCCTAACAACTGTAAAACTTTCTGAGAAAAAAAAGAGTTGTTAATATATTAATTTACTCCAATCAGAGTGAGTTAACATGGCCTACCTTGTTTATCTGATTACATCAGATAATTAAAACAAGAGAAGTTAATACTGAAACGAAAAAAAAAAAAAATTTAAAAAATATACACTCACCTTAAAGATAAAATAGACATTTTTAAGAAAAAATGCCTCAAAGATAATCATACATTTGTGATACTGCTTACCAAATCATAGGAAAAATGTTTTGTGTTTTTTTTTCTCTTGTTTACCTTAAATTAGATGAACAGTTGTCACCCATTTGTAAATGCCAGCAAAATGTAGGAAGCCTTGAAAATAAAGCAGATGAGGCTCTGGCTTGCTTCACTGAGCCACTGGATGTAAAGGGTACTGAAGAAGATGGAAAAGATCATGAAAACAAGAATCAGAGTAGCTCAGACACATCTGAAGATAAAGACCTTGATAATGTATCAGACAGCGAAAAAGAAGGAAAGAAGGAAAAGAACTACTCTCCTCAAATGTTCTCTCCTCAGCAAGATGAGATCCTAACTACAGTAACTTTTGGTGAATCAGAGGGCTCATCCACAGGAAAAATTACACTATGGGGCAAGCCAGACCCTGTAGAGCTGGTTAGCTCTACTACTGGGAAAATTACTGCAGAAGTAAAATGTGGTTCTTTTAGTGTGAAAGTAGAAATTAAGAATGTTTCTTTGTTTGATTCTGGAACAAATCTTGTAGCTGGAAAACAGAAAAGTTCAAAGAACAATAAAGATTGTCATGAAAGGAAATACCAGAAAAGCCAGTGTTCAAAATGTTCAAAGTACCAGTGCCCTTTAACTGACCACTCAGCAGAACACAGTGAGCAATATAAGGGATTCTCTAAACATAAAATTCAAACTGACGTCAACAAAAATGCTTCCCTGAAATTGACCATTGACACAAAGGAAATTGAAGTGGAATTTACCAGCAGAAAAAAAAATCTAAAGGTTAGCATCAAACCTGGTGAACAGGCACAGAGCAAACCCTGCAACAGGGAACACGAAGACACGTACTGGAGTGAAACAGATTATTCTGTAACAGAGGCGCCTCACAATACAGATTGTGAGTCATCTTTTAGCTTCCGTGAAAAAGTAGGCTATACATTCCTAGATGGATGTACACTTCTACCTCCACCTCAAGAATTTGCTGACTGTGATGAAATGCATTTGGGTACAATTGCAGAGAGAGTATCTTTATACCCTATTAGTGACAAAAAGGAATCTGACAGCTTTTCTCCAGCTTTGAAAAATTTTGAGGAAGAAAGCTATTTCTGTAAACATAACAAAAAGGACTGTGGAGAGCACACCAGTGAAAAGGAAGATTTTTCAAAAGACAAAATACTTTTCTCAAAAATAGATAACACAAATTGTCTTGTAGCTAGTAATACTTGGAATAACTCAAACTCTGGGAAGGAGAATATCAGTAAGAACAACATATTAGGTCAAAAAATAAAAAACTGTGATAAATGTAGAAATACAGGGCAAAAACCAGGAAGAAGAAAGTCTTTCCCAGATACTACCTTTGATGTACCATCAATAGTGCACCCTAGAAGGGGTTCTGGGTTTTATTCATTGCCATCCTTAAAAGTATTTCCTAAGGAGACCAAAACAGATGTTAATAACAAGAACTCACTTGTTCACACCAGCTATATAGGACTTGGTAAGTGTCCTGACTTGACCTCCTCACTGAGAAGCCTGCAAGGTCTTATGTCTTCATATCATTATGCTTTCACATCATTTGATCATGATATTACCATTTATACATCTGAACCCAAGGAAAGCCTAGTTGACGCTTGTTTACTGAATGATTCTGCAGGCTATGTGGGGCAAGGTGAAGAAACTCTAATGGAGAGTCTTCATTCCAGTGATATTGTAAATAAGAAAAAAGAAAATGGGCATGAAGGACCTCTGAGAAACCTGGCCATATGGGAGGAAGACTCTGAGGCTACTGAAGATGCTTTAGATGAAGGGACACCAGAGTACAACCATCTAGAAAATCACAAGGAATTGCAGAACAAAGCTCAGCTGATACAGATCTCTCCATATTCTAGAAGCCCTTCAGGTGAATGTATTAGTGGCAAGGAAAGTACTAATTGCACATCTACAGAATGTGCTCAAAACCAGCTTTCAGGTTTATACCTACCCACTGCAGAGACTGAGGTAGAAAAGAAAAGGAGAGGGTCAGTAATGACTGTGATAACTGGAGGTCTAGAACAAAGACTTGTCCAAGGCGAGACTAAATTGATACCTGATTCTTTTGGCTCTGCAGTGAGAAAGGAGCCTAAACTTCCCTGCAGTATAGATGAAAAATCCTTCCTGTCATCCTTGTTATTATATCCTGAGGAGCATGACATTAATAATGAATCAGAAAGCTTTTCTGAGACACAAGACATATCTGTGAATATCCTTGTTGACTCCGATTGCCATAACAACTCAGCAGTGAATGCCATTTTATCTACCTCTTCAGCATATACGGAAAACAAGGAGAATTTCACAGAACATTCAAATGCCAAGGAAGGACCAGAGAACATTTGCTGTAAACAGTCAACTGATGATAGCTTAAGGAGAGAGCCTGGAGCACATCAACTGCCTCAGTTAGTCAAATCCAGCTCTAATGAAGTTGAGAGAAAGACTGAAATGAAACAAGATTTTCATCAGAATGCAGATATCCCCCCATCATCAGTAAAACATATTAGTCAGAAAGGTACGTGTTATAAGACTTTTGGAGTTGGTATCACTTACATAGGTGGTTTAGTGCTTTGGTGATGTCTTTTTGGGGAAAATGAAAGCATATTGCTGTCTTTCAAAGAGATAATGTTGGTATACTTGGCCATTTGGTTATAATAAGCAGTTATTGTGCTGAGGATCCTAGCAGCTATCTTTACTAAATAAATAAAGAAAAATTTAATACAGCTTTGCTCAAGAACTAGGTTTTCTACATCAAACAATCAACTCACCCTGTACATCTAGTGAAAGAAGCAAACAACAAAACAGGAGGGTTTTTTTGGAGTTGCCATGTGAATGAACTCAGAGCTCTAGTCAATGTTTAAAACCACATAGATCTGTTTTTGGAATCCATGTGATCTAAAAGCAAATACTAAATTCTAAGTACATCTCAGTCCTAATTCTGGCTAAGCCTTTAAATGTCATGGAATGACCTTAAGTGTATCATTTAACCTTCTTTTCTCCTCCTTCAAGTAGTTAAGAAAACTGCATATGAAAAAGAATTATTTTTAATAGTTAATCCTTTAGAAAATCTTATTTTCTTCTCTTCTGTAATCCATCTACCCATATCCATGACTAGTCTTTAAAAGGAATGTTTTGAATCATAAAAATGTAAAGCTGTACAGGGACACTGCATACTATAATGTTAGCTTTTTACATTGTGAATATGTACACACACATATATATGTATGTGGTTTTTAAATATTGCTCCAAACACTTTAATTTTAATTTTTTAATATTAATCAAGTTATATGTGAATGTAACACAGATTGTCCTCTCCATAAGAGAATGTTTGCAGCAGGTTTGCAGATTAGGAGGTTTATACTGGTAAAAAATACATACTTTCTTATTATGGGAAAATGCCTTCAAAAATATTATTAAAAATCATGTGAAAGTTTTTAACAGTCTTTGTAGTTCATGATATCTGCAGAAAATTCTGATATGTCCTTCAAGGTTTTCTTGGCTGGCACTAATAATGGGAATTTCAAAAATGCCTGGTCTATATAGACTATATAGATATACTGTACAGGTAGATATTGCTATACAAATCAATATCTAAAATACTAAAATAAATAGAGTGTTACTTAAACAGAGTTCTTTTTAGAACAAGGTATAGAAATAAGACCCCAAAGGAAGCCTGAATGCTAAAAACCTTGACTTCTCATACGTTAGACATCTGTGGATAAACACACATCACAGAAGTGAGGTGTGTTTTAATTTTATTTTCTCCTCTTCCCTTTTGCCCTTTGCTAAGAATTATCTATGAGTTTTTCTCATCCATCACTTCATCTGGTCTGTAACTTTGGCCGTATGATTATATTTTGATTTTCCATCTGTTATTCTTAGCAGTGCTATGGAGGTCCTGCCTTAAATACGTAAATATGTACATCCAGAGAGGAATATCAGCATTCAGAGTTTTAAAACTCATTATATGAATCAAAGTCTACTTGTAATGTGGGAATACCAACCTATTTAGTCAAGACATTGGGCACTAGGTGCAACATAGGACTTCCTGTACTTGGTAATTCAGTCACACTGGAAAGAAGATGTGGCTTTTCAACAATGAGTGAGAGCACCTAGAATAGAGGAGAAAAATGGATGCAAATGTTGTAAACAGAATGGGGGAGAGGAGTTCAGGCAATCTAGAATTCTGCTGGTCTTATGAGAACTTTATTATTATCAGAGGGGCAAGGACTCATGCAAAGGACACCACAAGAAATTGGTTTCCTGGGTCTCATTAAGTCAGCTGCCCTGGAAAAAGAGCTCAGTGACAAATATGCATCTTGCAAGACTTTTAATATTTAAGTATCACTTGATATATTTGCATCCTCACCACTGCAAAGTATATATAAAAAAAAAAAAGTATGAACATTTTTATATAAAATCTGTGAGCAGTTTACATGTTTCTACATAAAAAGGGTGCCATACAAATGGCTATTTAGGCATTTACCTACAGATACAACTGCCACAAGGCAATCACACGTGCTTCTCTGTGCATGAAGATCTCAGTTTAAAATATACACTTTCTGAATATATTCAGTATTTTTTGGTATTTTCATTTCTATGATTAGATTATTCTTGTGTTTAGATTGCAGAAATTTTTAACAGTATTATTGCTTAAGTTGTCTTACACATATCCTCACAATGTCTGATTATAATCTAGACTTGAAATCAGAAATGAATAAAACCAGAAAGCTACCTTTGATGAAAGACACCAGAGCCAGTGATAGTTCCCAGGAAGAAGCAATAGACCAGTGGGCCAGAAGACGGAAACAGTTCAAAGATAGCAAAAAATGCAGTTCAACTGGAGGAAGCTCTATAAACAGCACAATCACTGAGGGATCAAGTGAGTACTTTACTCTTAGGATTGTATTCTTTCTCCATGTGATTGACAGTCTGCAGGGTTTTCAGCTGAGGAAATTAATCTTCAGTTCATAACCTGAGTCCCTTTCTTACTCATTGTCATGAGCAAGCATATTTTATTCAGTTGAGCTATTTCTCAATATCCACTCTTCTTTATATAACCAAGTAAATAATCTGACTGAAAAAAGTTGATTGTATTATCCTTGTCCCTATGCAGTAAATGTTAAGCTCTAGGCACAGACAAACAGGTAATCACTAATGGTAGTAGCTTTGAGGGTGCAACAAAAATCATAATCCTGATGCCTGCTTTGCTTATGTCAAAGCCATGGTGTGCTGGAAGTTCTCTGCTCACTAAGATAACCACCTACTTCACCTTGTATCTTCAGGCTTGTTGCCTAGATTGTTCTTCACTGTCCCTCCAGTTACTGAAAGTTATTCCAGTAACTGCCTCATTAAGAAATCTGTCACCTCACCATATGCTTGAGCCTGTACCAAACTCATCAGCTTAAATTGCATGGGAAGGAATTTTAAAGATTTACTGCTTAATGAATTTCCATTTCATGCAGATGGAGTCCCCAGGCAAGGATTGCAGTCTAGGAGAGAACATATGGGGTACTTCTTACTTCACAGCATCTTGCCTCCTGTTTTGCTATTTTAGTAATGTAAGAAGTACTAAGAAGTACTTTGTGCAGATCAAGAAATGTACACTTACCTGTGGAAATATTTTGTGCTATAATGGTTACTTTTGGTGTGGAAGTTTTTTTTATAGGTGTAAAGTCTCCTTTTTAAAGAAGGTTAAATGCAAACCTGTAGAAGACTTCAGTGCAGGTCCAGTACGAGATAACTGTAAATATGTTCTATTCCTGTACTGAAGGTCCTACCTCAGCAGAGTCTCAATTCACTATCTAAACATAAGTGTCAGTTACCAGCTGGAATGCCTATAGGGTTCTAAGGTATGTGACTACCACAGACCATGCTTCTTTGAAGCAGTAACTGGGTGGCAAGTGAGATACACTAAGCCCTCTAATATGGTACTAGCCACCTATGTTCAGATAACTGAGTCAATTGCTAAGTTTTTAATGCCTCTTAACAAAGCAGCAGAGATGACTGACACTTCATGTGGAAAAGAAAAGGCTGTTTATTGGTAGCAGTTTGCATTCTTTGCCCTAAAACAGGTTCAAGCTGACAGCAAGATGAGAAATTTACCATTTCAAACCACCAGTGCTCAAACAATCAAGGGATACATACACCAGGATAAACTGTTCATTGATTCCAACAGTAATTTCTTGAGTGCAGAGTTGGTCCATGAATTTTAATACATGAGACACCCACCGGTTTCACAGAGAAAATATACTGAAAAAAGAAAAAAATAAAAAGAAACAAACAAAACCAAAACACACACACACACAAAAAAAAAGTTGCAAGAGTTAGAATTGGTTTCCTTGAGAGAAAGGTTTTGGTGGTACATGGCATGAACCTGAAGTGGTCTCCAGAACAGGTGAGTGAACAGACAATTCTGTCACAAATCATAGTATCTAATAATTTTGGATTGTATGCTACAGGCCTGAGACAACTGTCTCATAACTCGTAACTTCTCTCATAACTTCATAATGCCAATGTGGCAATATTTATTTCACTGTTTTTGCACACTTGGCAGATTTTAATCTCTGCTACAATTATAACAGTTCAATATTAAACTGGCAAAACACCGTGCTGTGCTTAATTGCTTGGTGTTGGTCTAGATTTCCTTAATTTATAAATTCATGTTAGCAATCCAAGATGTACTTTAAACACATCAGCCTAGTAATATTTATTTATTGTTTATTTTTGTTTATTTACTGGTAGATTTTCATACAGTAAATCATGCAATCTCGTACTTTCTGCATAATAAGGGAGAAACGAGTGGCTGTGGAGTATTTGTCTACACAGACACAGTTAAGCAAACTGTCAAAGTGAAAAAAGACTGCCATTTAGATGTATTGAGGAAGTAACTTGATGAACAAAACTAAATAAAGGTTAATTTTTATCTTTTCTGTTTTGAAACAGGAACTCATTCTGAATAATTGCACCATCAAACACAGGATAAACCAAACAAACAGATCCTTTCTTCAGCTGCATTAAATCTAGCTGCATTATACCAGGCATTTTGTACTGAGAGGAACAGGATTTGTTTTTTTCTTCTCAGACAATGCATACTAAGGATTTTTTTTTCAGTCTGTTAGTGCAGACTGATGGTTTACACCTTTATGTACATTTCACCCTCCAGTTTTAGCTTTGACATTCCAGCTCCCAGTCTGCTTGGGAAATTGTCATGCTATTGCATATCTTTCTTCTCTACAGTCTAACTGCTGTTTATAGCCTGCCTGTCACACACCAGTGGCCTGCTCTCCTATCTCCTTGTGAGCCTGAAGATTACTGCCTTTTCCTTTAGCAGAGAATTAGAGCTCCCCTCCACTTCTGTGTTAATCTGGGTGACATGGTTTTACCCTGTGGACTCATTACAAGATATTATGAATGTAAATTACTATAAAATATGAATCTGAAAAGCAGAGAATCGCAGCATCACAGACTGGTTTGGTCTGGAAGGGACCTTAAAGCTCATCCAGTTCCAACCCCTTGCCACGGGCAGGGAAACCTTCCACTAGACCAGGTTGTTCCAAGCCCTGTCCAGCCTGGCCTTGAGCACTGCCAGGGATGGGGCAGCCACAGCTTCTCTGGGCAACCTGTGCCAGCACCTCAGCACCCTCACAGGGAAGAACTTCTGCCTAAGAGCTCATCTCAGTCTCCCCTCTGTCAGGTTAAAGCCATTCCCCTTGTCCTGTCCCTACAGGCCCTTGTCAAAAACCCCTCTCCAGATTTCTAGTCAGCCCCTTTAGGCACGGGGAGCCTTCTCTTCCCCAGGCTGAACCAGCCCAGCTCTCTCAGACCGTCTCCAGAGCAGAGCTGCTCCAGCCCTCACAGCACCTTTGTGGCCTCCTCTTTACTTGTTCAAGCAGTTCCACCTCCCTCTTGGGTTGCTGGTCCAGAGCTGGATGCCGGACAGCAGTGGGAGGTCTCAAGCAAACAAGGTGGAGGTGGAGAATCCCTTCCATTGACCTGCTGCTCATGCTCTGGGAATACAGCCCAGCAAATGGGGGGATGCTGGGCTCAAGCGCACACTGAGCTTCTCAGCAAGCAACTCTTGTCCTCAGACACAACCCAAGTCCCTCTCTTCAGGGCTGCTCTCAATCCATTCTCCACCCAGCCTGTATTTGTGCTTGGCATTGCCACAGCTCAGATGCAGGACCCTGCACTTGGCCTTGTTGAACTTCATGAGGCTGGCATTGGCCACCTTTCAAGCATGTCAAGGTCCCTCTGGATGGCATCCCTTCCCTCCAGTGTGTTGACTCCACCACACAGCTTGGTGTCATAGGCAAACTTGCTGAGGGTGCACTCTCACTGTCCATCCAACCTAAAATCCACATAACACATGTGAGATCATACAAATATTCAACAGCCTATGACAAGCCAGAAGTTCTATATTGAAAAAAAAAACAAACAAAAACAACAAAACAAACAAGCAAAACCACCCACAACAGAAATTCAACTTTATTTCATCACCTCCTTTTTAATAAAAAGTAAACAAACACATTTGGAAGAGCTACAATTAGGCAAACAGTTCATATGGTCATCATTGCCTGAGTCATGCCAGTTACTTATTAGCTTCTCTTTTGTCTTCTCTTATGCACTGAACTCATTCTAAACTTCTAGAAAACTTATTTGATTTCCAAATAAAATGGGCTGCATAAGAAAGCTTAATGGTTGGATAAAGCCAAACTTCTCTTAAAGAGGTGCAGCTCCTGCTTTTCCTATTTTCATTAAGACTTCATGTGGCATTCAAGTTCAATACACAGTAACATCCAATATTGTGATCTTCTATTTGGATATCTTTACAGACTGCCATTTTAGCAGCAGCAAAATTGCAGAACTATATACAGACATTACAAGCAGTTCATTAAGAAGCTTGTGGCATTTATTCCATGCTGACTGGCTGAGATCCAGTATTCTTCATGCATTTTCCCTACTGACATTACTTTTACTTGGTTTATCCTCATGACAGTAAATTCAGAGGATGCTCGGTCAGTAGATCTGGGACTACATTCTGAAAATGAGGACGGAGGGTTTTATACAGAAAACTTTCATTCTGCTTCCTGGGTTTTCAGAGGAGATGATGTCTCTCCAAATAATAGTCCTAGATGTCTCAGCAAAAGGCCTAGACCAGTGGCAAGTAAGTTGGCTAAAGCAGACGGTAATTAATAATTGTCATAAAACTGTGTTTATTTGGGGCACTCTGAGGATTCCAGGGGATCAGCATTTTGGAGAAGACACAGGATGCTTATGCTGAAGAAGAGAAAAAGAGCAACCCAATAATCTAAAAGGTTATTAAAAAACTATTAAAAAGTAGTTCTAATTAAGCACTGTCTTGCAAAATGTCATAATTGCTTGACAAAACTGATACTGGTAAAAGTTCACAATTAAACCTCATTATAAGAGTACAAGCAATGTAATTTTGTAACTTCTTCAAGCATGGCAAATTCTTAGCTATTTATGGACATAAAGTATTATAATAGTCTTATAGTATTATAGTATTATAAATATATATACTTATATATATTTATATACATATAAATATATATATTTATATAGAAAAATATATATACTTATTAGTATTATAATAGTCTTATAGTATTATAGTATTATAAATATATATATTTTTATATATTTATGTACATATAAATATATATATTTATATATATAAATATATATACTTATTAGTATTATAAATAGTATTAGAATTAAAATCTGTTGCCCATCAAGCTTTCAATCATAGTAGATCCAGAAAGAAAAAAGATCAATTTTGTTAGGGTATGAAATGTTCTTCTATTCATAGTTTAAACCCCGTCATACAGATAGGTACAGTGACTAACTTTTGTAGGGTGATGGGAGGTTTTACTTCACTTTTCTAATGTTAAGTTGCTGAAAAGTAACACATTTCAAATAACTAAGACAAACCAAAACACACCTGTAACTTTTCAGAAAACAGTTCTTTAGTGGAGCTCATATATCATTCACTATATGAGAGAAAACAGTTGTTCTCTATAAATCTCCAGATATGAAAAGTCTCCCTTAGAATATATGAGAGTATTCTGGAGAGCCATTTTGATTGCCTTTTCTCCCAGGGGAGAGCTCAGAAGCCCAACAAGATAGTAAAAGTAGGCATTGAAGTATGTATACTCTTTCAGACAGGTAATGTCAATTGGCTTACTATTATCCTTTAAATTTAAAAGTTTTATATCCTTTAAAGCAATTCCTATTTTCCAAACAACACAATTTGAAGCAAAACAGCTGTCATAAATTATTATTAATTTTGTCTCCATTAAACAAACACAGTAAGACAGTGAAATGATCAAAAGCAGACACACTGAGAATTCAAATTTACCTGAAGTCCTTCATAAGTATAAGATTTACTAGCGAGCCAGACCATTTGAGGCATAGTAATAATACTAGACCCTAAGAAAAAGTTGGAAATGGGCAATTAGACCCTGATCTTCCTATTTTACTGAGGGTGATCCCTTTACCTTTATGACTTGAAAATGACATGAAAGACATTTCACATGGGTACAGCCACTGATTGCAGGTGATGCCAGAGGACTGAAAGTCAGTGGGAGCAGGCAGTCAACAGGGGAGGGTAAATGGAAGGAAAAGAAACAATTGGTATCCAAAGGGTAGAGGCCTTCTAAAATATAAAAGATGAAGACCATCCCAGACATTTGCAGAATCTGGAACTGTCAGTGCCTGCAGATAAAAAGTTTAAAAATCACCTGCTGCCTGTTAATTTGAACTTGACCTGTAGAGAAAAAGGGATGTCTTTCCTGTTTTGCAGTCCGTGAAAGAACTGTGAAGATCTCTAAAGGAACTGGCAATTACCCTTGGGGTTTCAGGATCCAGTTCTCAAAGCCTATCCTTGTGACTGAAGTTGACACAAGTAAGTTGTGTTTGTGCTAGTTAACTTCTCTATATAAAAATACTTATGTAACGTTTGGTAATATAATATATGATATAATATTATCTACTTAATATAGATCATCTGTTTTATAATAGTATATAAGATAGATGTACATAAATAATTTCCTAATTAGTGGGTATAAGGTGTTTAAAAAACGTGTCCTTAAACTGCTCATGACAAACTATCTGAAGGAGCCAGTTGCCTGTAGGTTAACCAGACAATGTTCTATGTCCTTCCATGCCAGTTGATAAATTATGCCGGTGTCTGCATCCAGCCTCACTCCACATGTAAAGTCTAGAACTTTGGGGAACTGACACCTGTTAACAACAGACCTTTAAGAATGAAATGGAGGGTGCAGTGATCCTCATAACAACATTTCTAAATGCAGTATTAGCTAGGGATACTTCTGCTTGGATGGATTTCCATCAAACCATCTATAAGCACTAACAAGTGTACTGTTAATTCTGCATGGTAGTCTGATGATTACAAGGAACTCACAAAGGAACTTAAAAACCTGAGTGAGTGAGAAAAAAAGTGGCACATGAGTTTCAACAAAGATTCAAAGTAAGATGCAAAATTGATAAGATGAAAATGCTTCTAGAAATTATCTATACCATGCCTACATGATGGAAAATATGGTATTGGCAATTATGCTCAGGAATGAGATCTTCTGAGTCACCACTGAAAGATCTCTGAAATAATTGTCTGTGTTCAAAGGCAGCTTTGAAATCTGGGTAAAAGATCTGTCAGTAACAGCAGTGAAAATGAGGCACAAGCAGTCAGAGTCATTTTGCTGTTACCTAAAACCCAAATCTAGAGCATTGCTTGCTCTACTTCTCTCTGCATCTCAGGACAGGCACAACAGATTTAGAGGAGAAGGTACAGCAGAGTCTGATAGATTTCTACTACTATATTTTTCATTCTGATATAATAAAAAATGTCATCCTACACCAAGAATGGTAGTGCATGCCCTCTAGCAAGGCATCCAAGAATAGCTCTGTCACTTTACCAGCCTGATGTATTATATTGTCCAGCTTCCTGACATCACTGTTAAAGCCTGTGAATTCAGAGTCCTGTGAATCCATTAGCTGAACCCACCACTTTAAAAATTGCTTCCTGAGCTACTAAATAGGTTCATCATTAAACTCCACTAAGGAAGATCACAAAAGTCAGAAATCTGAGCAAAGGAGCAACACAGAGAAAAAGCAAAATACATCTCTGAGATGGAGAGGGATGCTGTGTTTCTTCTAAGGCTGCATGACCCTTTTCCTTGCCCTAAGGCATGACCAACTATGCCTAAACCATTTTGGACAGGAACCATCTAACCTGTTCTTTAGACTCTTCACTGGAGTTTTCCCAACCAATTTGGGGTGGAGCTGTTGTTGGTTTTGTATGGCTCATTTAGTATGGCAGTGGTCTTTGTTGGATGCGACTTCGAGTAACCTGATCTAGTGGCTGGTGTATCTGCTCATGGCAGAGGGGATGGAACCAGATGATCTTTAAGGTCTCTTCCAAGCAAAACCATTCTAAAGGTCAACAACTTTACTAACACTTCACAGCTCTAAGACTTGTGGTAGAAAGCCATGCATCCCTTAAGATCTCAAGATATTTAGATTTACACCACAGTCATGCTTTTTGCATGATTCTACAGTTCAGTTCTAAAAGTCATGCTAACTTTAAAGACCTCCATCCAAAATCAGCACTCAGGCAAAGGATAGACCTATTCAAAAGAAATACCAGAAAATGTTGAAAGTGGTTGTTTTACTTTCTATATGGCTATACTTATTCTTTATCAAAGAATATTTTATTGTAAACTACATTAAAATAAATATGATTTTGACCTGGATCCTAGAGATTATCATGTATTTATACATGTCTGAATGCAATCAGGAATTTCCATTCTCAATTGAATATTTGCCAATAATGTAAGTCAAAAAAAAACCTTTCCCTCCAGTATCCTCTACAAATGACTTAGTAAGACTAAATTGTTGCTAAAGTGGCTATGTAATATTCTTCATCCTGGAACATCTGCCTAATTTTAGTCCAGAATATTTTTTTTTTAATATTTCTTCAGACTACATAGTACTCACAGTGTGAGTTTCACTCATGTGAAAAGTGATTTAAGTGAATCTGAGAAAGTAATTTTGAATGAAAAAACTTGTTCTGCCTATCTTATTAGAATGTTACTTTTGACTGCAAGGTTAAAGACCATTATCATTCATTGCTGATGATTTTGATAAAAAAATAACTGGAATCAACTATAATTTGTCTAAATAGCACAACTGTGATGATGTGTGTGTGCTGGGATGACTATCTGTTATTGTCTGTTGGGAATTTCAGCACCTATTGCTAAAAGGTTATCTCTGTTGCAAAGGGATCTTCCTTCTTTCTAGCATTAAGAGTTTTAGATTACTTCTCAAACATACAGACTCCCTTAGTGTTCCTACATCAAAGAGTATAATCTCAGAAGAGATCTTTCAAATTAGAAGATGCAAAAGATTTTTACCTAAATATAAACAAATCATAAGTCATGCATGCAATATTGGTCCTAATAACTACCAGTGTAACCCTGTAACCTACTAATTAAATAGAGCTAATTATATTGTATATCATTCCTCTTAACTTTATTTGTATGCTATGTTTTTAAATGCAGTTGCTTTAAAATAGCAACAACAAAAAGAATATTCTTTCTTTTAAAGATAATCTTCACATAAAACTTCTTTTTCTCAAAATATGAGCCATTTTATTAAAACAGATATAAAAATTACACTTTTATCCTTTGTTGCTTGCACACTGAGACATTGTTTTAATATTTTAAAGACCACTTATGATCATGAGGTCTTGTATGAGATCCTCAAGACCAGCACAAACCAAAATGTTCTGGCATTTGCAAATTTGAAAATGATTTATAATATACATAAAGGTGAACCATGTCTTTTTTTTGTGTCTGGTTTTTTTTTCATTAAGCTTTTGTTGATCTCTTCCATACAATTTCTAAGGCTCCTTAGAAATATACTGAATGATCACATTTGCTGCATGGGTAGGAAATCTTTAAAGATATGCACTAAATAGTATGGACCTGAAGCAATATTTTTTCAAAACATTTTTTTCAAAGTGCAGCCAGAATGCTTAATTATAAAGGAGAAGGAAAAAAAATGTGTCCATGAAATCTGCAACTGGGATTTTAGTGACTGTGTAATGTTGCTCATGAATGGAGCATATTTATCACTTCCCCAACTTGCCTCTATTTCTGCTGGCATCCACCTGAGCCCTATACTATTAGGAGCACATGTGCTCTGCAACAGTTAACAAATAAACAAAAGGTTGATATTTTAATAAATCTGAGTCAATGCCTCTTTCACTGACCCTTTGTTAATTTACTATGTTATTTCCTCATACAGAAAAAATCCACAAAATATTATAGCTAAATTATTTTAACCAGCAAGAGAAACATCAGCATAGAAAATAGTCTTTTGGCCTTAAATCCAAAACTCAGCAGAATAATAAAATCTTTTTCTATTGACTTTACTGAACATTACACCAGATACTTGTTTGCATTTTAAGGACAAAACCCTCAGACTGAAATGCCTATTTGCATCTTAAAGCATTTAAGTCCTAATGGCATCTTTAATGAAATTCCTCCACTGCCATTGACTATCTAGTGTTGATCTGGTAACCCGTTCAACACTAGACAGTGTTCAGTTCAATCCTGAAGTTTTATTTACAGATGACTAACAGGTTGCTCAGAAAAACTTTCTGGACCTCTAAGTTTACATCTCAAAGGCCCCAAAGCATTATCCTTGCCTGGCTGGACAGACATCTGTTTTGCTAGAAAAGCTTGATCATATAGACATACTTGATATCCTAACTCTAAGTAAAAGGTTTTGGTTTGTTGGTTGGTGGTTTTTTTTTGTTTGTTTTTTATTCCAGACAGTGCAGCTGAAGAAGCAGGGCTTCAGGTTGGGGATATTCTGATAGCAGTTAATGGAACTGATGTCACCAACATGCCACATTCCGAAGCTGCCAATCTGGCAAGGAAAGGTTAGTTTGAGATCACAGTATATAACATAGATGGGTCAGGATTTCTGTAAAGTGCTCCAAATACATCCAGACAAGTTGGATGATGGATACAACGGCAATCTTAACAGTTTAATGCATTAGTATTTAATACAGTACTATTGCCTAAGTCACATTTTGATCTAGACATTCCTAGGAAAACAGAAGAAAACAGACATGCAAAATATTCCCCAAAGAGCACAGAGAATCATAGAATATTTTGGGTTGCAAGGGACCTTAAATATCATCTAGTTCCACCCCTTCTGCCATGGGCAGAGACACCTTTTGTCTCTCCTGCCTTTAAGAAAGTGACTGAGAAAGTCCTGCAAGAGACTGCAAAGACACCTTATTTATGCCTTATGCTTCCTCAGGGAGAGACTTCACAGATTGATTCAGTGCATCCAGTAGTTCTTTCTGTGATGCCAAGACCTGAAGTCTAGACAGGATAGCAGAGATGTTATTTCATAAGGCATCCTTTTGCAGCACCCCAAAACCAAGGAGTCAGTAATATTGTGTGTGTTCTTCCTAGAGTCGTGATAACTAAACCCCAAAGATACACGTTTGCATGCTGAAAGTTAGTCTACTGACATTCTTTATCCCAAATATGGTTTTGACAAGGGCTGATGGGAAGTTCAATAAATTCAAATTATAAGACAGCAACAAATTTGACACATACCAAGTTCTTTAATTATAGAGGTGACATTCACACTATTATATTTAAGAGTATATCAAGTCTTTTAGTAGATAAATCTCTGAATATTAGATTTTTGTAACTCCTCCGAGAACACCCTGTGGCCTAAGTCTTGACACGCAGACAGCATTTGCAAAGTCAGCTGTACCTAAAGGAGAAATCCTGCAAAAGTCTTGCAAATGGAAATGTGTCATAGCCAAATTTCTCGATCCTCTTTAAGGCTTTGCCATTCTGAAGTAGTATCTGACATAATCAGAATTTGAGGCCTTCGGTGTCAAAGCCTTAGATGCATTGATAGCATCAGCAAATATTGTGAAATTGTACCTCACTGCTGATAAAAATAACATATTTTAGACAGCCTTGTAACCTAACATCTCCTTTGAGCACTTACTTTTTGCAAATTATAAGTAAACACTTTAGCACAGGTTAGCTTCCAACAGCCCCTCACTGAGGGGCACAGATAGCACAAAAGGTTAGTAGACATGAACAAGAAAGAATTCTCAGGAGCATATGTAAGATAACAGAGACTGAAAATGCCCCTAAGAACATTCTCAGAAATTTGTCTCTAAGCCTTAATTTGTGCAGACTCATTTTAGCAATGAAATCCAACTGCTTCCCTAAACTGGTAAAATATATAAGCACCAAAGATGCCCCTTGCAAAGGTAGGTCACGATAGCTTTTTTAAGAAGTGTCTTCAGATACTTGGTTCCATTACTAGTCCTCAACACAAAAAAATGTTTTCATTCCTGAATTTCTGTAAAAGAAAGCCAAATGTTGTTTGATTTAATTCACTATTTTCAGGGCTGCTTTGCTCATTGCTGCTTCTAGAAGTGACACAGGGAAGAGAAGGGCATATAGGATAGAAGACTGCCTTCCTGCTCCATACCCTACAAGGGTATTTAAAAATATTGACATATTGGATTATAGTTTTGACCTGTGCTTTCACATTCTTCATGTAATATTTTAGGCCCTGATATCCTGACTATGACAGTGGGATCAGATATCAGCCGTTACCCTAACACCCCCAGACCTACCTGCCGAGGATATTTGCATAAACGAACACAGTCAGCAATACTGAGGGGCTGGAGAAAGAGATGGTTTGTGCTGAAACATAATGGCTACCTACAGTATTACAAACACAAGAAGGTAAGGAGAGTGGCTGATAAGGAATTAGCTGTGTCCTGAACCACGAAGTGCAGCAGTACTCTAGTCATATTTACAGATATTTATTTGACTTGTAGTATTTACAGAATAACACCAGCACTAAAGATGCTTTTGTATGTGTATATAGCAGGGACTCATCAAGTAGCTCTGCCTTCCTATATCTTAGTCACAGATACAGACACTGTCTATGTTTTATGGCTTCACATTTGTTCTCTTAGCTCTGATTATCAAGAACTCTGAACTGAATAGGCTATAGAAGTTTGGATGAGATGAAGTAATTTCAGATGTGCAGAAGCTCTGAATTCCCTCTACCATTACAAGTATTTTCTTAAATAGGTATGACCATGAGATTTCTTTGTGTGAGGCTCCATTTATATATGTAATAATTTACAACCCCCTGGTTGTATGAGTCTTAATGGCCCTAAATCAGTGGCTTTGTGGTTATCTCATTTTATTTCATGGTTAGCTACATTTGAGTATTCTATACAGTTATTTGCCACTAAATAAGTGAATATAGACATCATACTTTAAAAAAGGGAAAAAGAAAAGGGATTTTTCTCTTGAAGTGGTTAGCTCCAGAGGTGGGGGATGTGGGCAGCAGGCAGCAAGCAGTGGTATGACTCATGGCCCTGGCCATGAGCCCATGAATTCACCTGCTCTGCAGCAGCATTTTCCGATAGCTTGCAAGATGGTTCAGTGGCTGATGCATGTACTTACAAGTTACTAATCCCTTCCCTGATGTAGCTTCATGATGGAGTTATTCACAATCAAGTTACATCTATAGAAACAAACGGATTGATTTCAAAGACTGCAGTCAGGGCTTTTTGCAGTTAAACTTTTCACAGCTTCTAAAAAAGATTGAGTCATCACTTCTCATTCATTTTAACATTTCAAGAAAACAGTGAAGCTGAGAAAATTTGCCTTGGTTAGGGATTTATCACTAGGTGAAGCCCATGTAGCTTCTAGTGAATCTCCTGGATAACCTAGGAAGGGCATCAGCTAAAATATCAGCTGGTTAGAAACAGGTAGAAATGGGTTTGCTTCCAATGCACTGTTTGAACACATACCGCTGAAATACACCCATGTCCACCCTTCATCAAAAACTGCATGAGAGCCTAAGCATGTCACTGAGTCCTTGACATGTAAATAGTTTTGTCTTTGATAACATGGTCACACACCCTTTGGTCAACTCAGTACATGAAGGATGTAGATGTACATGTGCATGCATACATATGTAGACACACCAGCACAATTTTGCAATAAATATAAATATAATCTAGGCAACAGAATAGTGTTAAGGAAGTTCAATCAACAGAAGAACAGTACAGAAGCTAATACTGCACAGAAGAACAATACAGAAGCTATTACTGCAGGCTTCACTCCTGATCATGAATCCATTTTTTTTTTTGTTTTTTCTTCTACTTTATCATCTCTATTTCATACATCAATCTCTCATATATGTATTTCATTTTTTGCTCATATATATCAACAGTTTCTTCATTTTTACAGGAATAGTAGAGTCACTCCAGTAAAAGCCTCACTTGATTTTTTTAAAGTCTTTTGTAAATACTAGAAACCAAATTATTTTTACCTGAAAAATGCTGACACAGTATCTACCAAGAGCTGTACTTTGAGAACTCCATAGGTTAGTCTTTCTCTGCAGCACAAGGTCTCTGATACAACAACACATTCTGATCCCCCCTCCTGGCGATCCTAAGTATAGTTTTCATTCACAATACTGTTATGATGAAAAAAAAAATTCACGTGAAGCACTGCAGTTTCCTATCTAAACTGAAATTAATCAAGCTTTCAATATTTAAGCTTCTTGATCAAAACCAAACATCTTTTGGGGAAAAAAGACATTTTGTGAAAGGTAATTATAAATAACAGAAAGAGCTTGCTCCTCTACAATTCTCTATCCACATGACATTTCCAGTAGAAACTGGTAGGCTTATTTATCTGCATATACCATAATATACACATTAGCCTTCTAATCAGGGTTATGCTGCAGAACCACTGGGTATACAATAAAGCAGTCTGGCTTTCCACTGACATTATTTCAAAACTACTTATACTTGTCTCAAAACGGAAACAAATAAACAAACAAAACACACACTAAAAGGGATACAAACATATAGGAACATCTGTTTGGAAAAAAGTTTTTTATTTTATCCTAGTCAGGTCCTTCATCAAACTCCTGAAATGTGTAAATCAAAAATTTAGTTAAGCCTTTTAAACACTCCCCACTTTTTACTTTCCACTTTCAATTAAGTACCTCTGAAAACAGTGTTAGATAAATTTGATTGAGGATTAGAAGGTGCCTGATAATCTTCCATTCATTAATATTTATTAAATTTTCTTTTATTTATTTCAAATAGCAGATTTCATTTTAAGCCTATCTTTTCTTCCCTAGCTAGCTTTCTTTTATTTACTGCTCTGAAAAAGTTACTATTTCAGTCATAGCAACCTTATGTTTTGATAGTAGGGTCTTTAGCTACTGAAAGCATGCATTTGTTTTTGTTTAATAGGAGTAAATAAATTTTAAGCACTGCCATAGCATATTATAGTAATAACTACTGCTTGTTTTCCGGCTTTATCCAAGAACAGTGTCATTCAACCACTTCTTTAATTGTTTCATGTCAATTTTTGCCAGCTGCTCTCTCTCTGCCTCTAGACTCCAAAGAATACACTGAAATACTGCAGTGTTATCTTAGTACCTGAAAGTACAAGGACCTTCTTCACTGCCTCATCTGCTTACAGAGTACTCTGAAAATGCTTTTAGTAAGGCAGAAAGATAATTAAATACAAATTTGCTTCTTTCAATACCCAAATTAATGGACTCATTGGCACATCTTTCTTTTGTATGATATCTATCAGGACATAAGAAGAACAACACATACAGATGCTGCTCATCCGACTTTATTTTCTGAGAGAATTACAGATAAACTTCTTAGTTTAACACAGCGTTTATTTACATGTCAGATGTGTGATTAAGTTGGAAACAATATCTTCCAGGCCTTGCCTCACTCAGTAGGAAAAATTTTTCCACTTAGTGGATATAAGATGTTCTTTGAAACAGTTCATTGAGGTCAAGAATAGTTCAGGGAGTAAAAAGTAATTCAGTATAATCTCTATGTCAGTGTCCAATAAACTAACCAGTCATCAATTATCAGTTCTTGATTCTGGCGCTAAGAACAATTTACACTGGTGTAATTCCGGTGGCTCCAGCAAGGTTATGCCTGATTTCCACCTACGCAAGAAGACAACCTGGCCTTTTACTTATGCCTGAAGGTGTGCATATAACATACCTTTCCTTTCATGGAGAAAGGAAAGGGTGTTTCATCTTCTGTTTTAGACTATACCAACAAATACAGTGAATACATTTCCTCATCATTGCTATTTACAGCCAAAAAATTCTCCAACCTGAGCTTTCCTTTTCCCACCTACATTAAAAGAGAGATTGTTGTTTCTAGGGCTTTTTTCATATTCACTCAATGCTGCTGTTTCAGACTCACCTCTGTCCAATCATATCGCTTCATTGGTGAAGTGATAGCTGTTGCAACAGGTTCAGACACTTTACATACAAGGTAATTTTGTTCTCCCTTAAACAGATACTGCCAATGACTTTGATTCCACAATCCATATAGGTAAATAAAACACACTTTTTACCTGAGTGGACATGTGGCTATGTTTGCCAACTCATAGCAGAAATATTGGGCACATTGGGGTAGAGCCTTCTTTTGTGTGAATTACTGAGATCAGCAGGGATATAATGATTTATAACATTTTTGCCTCCACTTAGGAACAGTAGAGTTACACTATGCCCTCTACAGTTCTGATCCCCCATTGTCCAGACTATTGGATCCTCTCAGATGTGCTATTTCCTCTTTTGCTAATTTGCACAGTTTTTCTCCTAGGAAAAATATCTGGACATTGTGAGGTGATAGACAGTGATGTTCACTTAAGTCCTACCCTAAGGCAAGTATAAGCAATTAAGTTTCTTGTGCTTGAGCTTAAACATTTTCTTAAATAATGCTGAAAGCGTATCAACATAGTCAACATTGATTGTTTCTTTACAGATAGCAGTGTCTCCTCCTCTAAAACTAACACGTGCTGCTCGGCACAGTAAAGTGACTGCAAAGTCACCACGAAATGTCTATGGTGAAGACTCCAGTGTAGGACAGAGAAACCCTAGAATCATTGAGTCATAGAATAAACTACATTAGAAAAGACCTTTAAGATCATCAAGTCCAACTGTTCCCCAGCACTGCCAAGGCCACCACTAAACTATGTCACTGAGGACCCATCTGCACAGTTTGTGAACGCTTCTGGGGACGATCCACCACTGCCCTGGGCAGCCTGTTCCAATGCCTGACCACGCTTTCAGGGAAGAAATTGTTCCTAATATCCAGTCTAAACCTCCACTGGCACAGCTTGAGGCAGTTTCCTTTTGTTCTATCCCTTGTTCCTTGGGAGAAGAGACCAGCCACCTCCTGGCTCCATCCTCCTTTCAGGTAGCTGTAGAGAGTGATAAGGTCACCCCGAGCCTTCTTTACTCCAAAATGAGACCAGTAGGATAATAACAGCCATCTAGCCACAGCAGTACAGCATCATTTCATCAGGTTAAATAAGTTCACATAGATCTCTGAGATGCTACCACAAAGTTGCTTTTAGAACCCGAAAGCAAACTTGGAAACCTCACAATATGCTATGGCCTTCAAGATACAAAAATTCTGGTCTTGTAAACCCAGTAAAAAGAAGGAATATAATTCCTGAATCTAGGAACAAATGGACCAATAAGGAGCTTAAAGGCTGTGGAGCATGCGTTCTTTATTGTGAGGGCATACGTGTTAGAGAGCTAACAGTGTTCAGGCTCAAGAGGAAAGCACAAGGGTAAATAAAGCATTATAGCCAAGAACATATTTCCCCAAATTCCTTATTACAAATATCTGTCATGTAAGGACCTCAGCTAATTAAAGATGCTGAGGATTACAAATCCACTAAAAATGCCATCCCAAGCCACAGTTTCCTAGTTTCCTTTCATTGTTGCTTTCTTGCTATGTAGGGCTGGTTAAAAAAAACATGTTTAACAAGTGATTTTGTGGGTGAAAGAAGACAGAGTCAAAAAAAAAGTAGAATTTACAGAAGATCATGTTTGTAACAATGCCGTAGCTCCTCTCTGGTTTGTGTCTTGCTATATTCCTAGGAATTACTTCCTGTCCATTTGCCATAAATGGACCCTGGAAAAGAAGATAGTGAGACAGATAAACCAGTCTGTTATCTGAAAAGGAAAAAATATGAAACAAATACCATTGAGATTATGGTCTAGGAGAAGCTATAAAGATGACTGGCTCCTAACTGGAAAGTGCTATCAATACATCTCCCTTGCAGACTTCCTTTTCAGAAGTCAGTCTGATATAGTCTAGTCAGTTCTGTCTGCTAGGTCCTTAAGTTACATTTGTCATGTATTCCATTTCTTTCTCCAATTTCCTTTGCTAAGAATGATGTGGAACAATAGTAATCAGGAGCCTTAAGGGTACAGGTTTGCTGCCAGCATTTTGTATGGACTAAAAGTAGGAAAATCTAAGAAGAAGCTGTAATAGGAGAGAAGTAGGAGCAGTTAAGTTGGACGTAATAGTTAAGTTGTAATGCTCTGAAACACACTGTAAGAAAATTTCAACGGATACTCCTGAGAAGTACTCTCACTGAACACAGTGGCAGCAGTTACATGGGGGAGGGGTTGTGCTTTTGTGCTTTTTGACAGTCTTCATTGTGATTATATATAATAATGTCAATTTAAAAAAGAATTATGGTTTACATTTCTTAGGCTCTGAAGTTTAATGCCTTTAGGAAGCCCACAGGCATAGTGTGAATGACTAAGGCAAAGTTTCTCAAAGCTGAAGTGAGGGCAATGGGAATGCTTAACATCCAAAAGCAATTAGACCCTAGCCTGGTAAACAGCTATTACATCACCTAAATGATCAGATGTAAGTCTGTATTCCTGTTTCCATTATGAAACCAATCCATTTCAACAGCGCAACAGAATCTTGTCTTCTCTTTTTATTGCACTTAAAAGCAGCTAGCACATTGGCGTTTAAGTAATGCTCAAATAATTTACACAGTGTTATTTACCAATCAAAGTGGTCCATAACCTTCACTTTTGCTCAACAGCAGAATACTTTCCTCATTGAACGTTCTTTAATTAGTGATGTCTTTCTGAAGAAAATAGTTGTCTCTATTAGGATATGTTTGTGTTCATAAATTATTCTCTTCTCACCCTCTGCCTGATTCAGAATGCCTGGAAACTGTACTAAAATTTGCTAATTCTTTTTTTTCCAAATAAGATTTAACACCAACATTTACACACCTTGTATAGCCAGATGGACACCAGTTTTCTAATTACCGTTTATTCACAACAAGACACATCACTGTGCACCCAAGCCCCACAGAACAAGTGAAAAGCCCTCTCTTGACACAAAGAGGAAATTTAAATGCAAACTTAAATATTCCCTTTTCTTACTACAGTTGTGTTCTCTGTACGTGGGAACAGGGCATTTCACAGAAAGTGTCCTTACAAAAATTGTCTAGCTCAGACACTACAATACATGCTTCTGGTTGATTGTATGCATCCTTAAATCTAAATTTAGTATAAAAGTAGAATAGAAGAGAGAGGGAAAAAAATCTTTTAAATTATTGCTTATTTCTGTGGCCTATACTCAATCCAGTTATTATCCAAGAAAGAAATCCCCTGCCTGCCATGTGTGGACCCTTCACATTATTTCAATCTGTGACAGACATTTAGTCCTTTGTTCTCTTGAGCAAGCCTGTGTTCAACACTAAGCCTAAGCACTTTATGTAAAAGGCTTAGCTATAAATAGGTTTAGGTCTGAGCCATTGCTCATAAAGATACCACTTCTATTTGTTCTTCATTCGTGCTTGGAGCTTTATCAGCACAGTCTGGGAGCTGCCACATTATTTAGAGATCCTATACAATCTGATTCTGCTCTATGTTTTTCATGACTCCCATAGCTCCAGGATATATTTTTCAATTTACATTAAAGGAGGTGCTGAGTCCAAGGTTTCCAATACTTGCACTTTATTACTTCTATTAAAAATAAGAAATAACACTGGCTGGTACTAAGGCAAGTTAATTTTGGCCTCCTAACAGAGTGCATACCCTGACCCAGAGAAAGAGTCATACTCAGATATATTATTTTACCTGATTCAAGTTCTTCCAGATTTTAACCAATCAATAGTTCTTTCTGTGAGGCTTTGTCCTACACACTGCTTGTGCAACTAATTTCAGTAAATTACTCAATATTAATGAAAGGACTAACTGGAATGTGAAGATGAGGCATATCACAAGACTAACTGATTGTACTTCATCTGACAGCTAACAAAGTTAGGTGTAGGATAATTATGTTCTTCAAATTAGAGGAGCTTTTACATCTCCTTCACCTATTATCTAGCTCTTCAGTATGTTTCTACTCTCTCTAGTTTAGACATAAATCATTTAAAGCAAAACAAAATAAATAATTCAGGTCTGCTGGCGAAAGATACCGTACAAACAGTTGTTGAGTCTAGAGCTCTCTGTTTACTGGAATATGCAGGTCTTTTCCTCAAGGGAAAAAGAAAAAGATGTAGGGGAAAATACATAAATGCCTTAGTTTCTCCTCTGCAAAACTGTGCCCGAACAGGCTCTAGCTATAATTTTCTAAACAAACCTACCACAAAGCATGATGATTAAGAGAAGAAATAGGAAAGGGAATATTTTAGAGATACTATCAAGCAATCATCATCAAGCTTCAGGGAGAAACTGGTTAAAGAAAACCAGAAAATAACAGATGGTGAAAATGCCGCAAGCCTGAGTGCCACAGTGTCTTGGGTTCAGCAGAAGCAGTCATTTTCTCCTTCATAGCAGCTGGTGCAGCGCTGTGTTTTTGACTTTCAGCCTGGGAACAGCGCTGATAACACCGATGTTTTCAGTTGTTGCTCTGTAATGTTTACTCTGACCAAGGACTTTCTGAGCCTCATGCTCTGCCAGGGAGGAGGGGAAGCTAGGAGGAAGCAGAGACAGGACACCTGACCCAAACTAGCCAAAGAGGTATTCCATACCACAGCAAGTCATGCCCAGTGTATAAACTGGGGGCAGTTACCTGGAATAGTAAGATCACTGTTCGGTTGGCCTGGGTATCGGTCAGCAGGTGGTGAGCAGTTGTATTGTCTTCCCTTGTTATTTCCCTTATCATTATTATTATTGGTGGCAGCAGTAGTGGTTTGTGTTATACCTTAGTTACTGGACTGTTCTTATCTCAGCCCATGGGAGTTACATTCTTTCAATTCTCCTTCCTGTCTCTCTGAGAGCGGTGGAAGGAAGCCGGGGGGGGAGCGAGCAAGGGGCTGCGTGGTTCTGAGTTGCCGACTGGGCTTAAACCATGACACACAGTTGTGGCTGTGTCAACTGTGGTGAATGAGAAATAAGAAGGAAAAAGAAACAGTTTATTTTCCTGTCTCTTTTAAGAGATGTCTAGTTTAAGAACATAGGGACTCCTCAGGAAGACATTTATGGAAGACAGCCAAAAATTCACTCATGCCACTACTGACCTGAGGCCAGTCTGAGCCAGTAACCTAGGGGCAACTGTCTTACACTTTCGACTGCCAGTCTTCTGAGGTATCCAGTCTTTAATTTCTGGTTTCTAGCACTGCTCAGTTTTCACATTGTGTTTCACGGGTTTTTTTTCTATTTTTTCGTCTAAGATTTGACCTTGTTTTCTGAGAAGTTACTTTTATTCTATTTTCCTAGTACTTGCAGTTTCTTGTGTAGCTTAATTTTAATCTTTTTTCATAGGTATTCATATATTATTTTTCTTTTTTTCACTGCACATAGCATGAGATGTTCATCTTTTCAGCTTCTTTCTAATAGACAAAGAAGCTTTACTAGAATAGCAAATATAACTCTGCTCAACAAAATTCTTTGAACACCATGAATCATTCAGGAAATACTACAAATGCCATTTATTTTCTGGAAGTATTTGCACAAAATTAAATAGGCCTGGTTGGCGAATCCCCATTAAATACCTTAATGACCATTTCATACATAAAGGAAGGATATGTGTAGTTTTCAATTCTTGTTTCTCCTTTATTACAGTCTCACTAAGTGACACACTGGGGTTTGTTTGTTTTCCTGGAGAGTTTTGGGGTTTCTTTTTTTTTTAGAACCATTATCCTAAAACTCAGGCTATCTTAAGAAAACTAACAGCAAGGGAAGGGTTACTTCAGATGTTTGTATTATTCTTAGAACAACAGTTACCAAAGTAGTATATGTTTTCTGCCTTCCACCCAGAGGACTTCATCCATATTAGATCCTGGAGACTGCCAAAAATCCATGAAGTAGTTGATAGAAACCTTGAGAAAACAGTCTCTTCTACTTAGGGGGAGAATGGAATAGTAGTAGGTAATATCTGAGTGAGTTTAAAATCTGTATGATACATATCATCAGCTCAAACAGCATCACCTATATTAAGTTCCATAGAGACAGTATCATCAGTGGATTACTCTCTAGTCACAGGCTTAAGAAATTACCTGTATTTTTTTCCAGCAATATAGCTTCGGCACTTTCTGTAACAAAGAGATACTTGCCAAAGTAATGCTCTCAAGATGTTATTCATGAAAGCCACATGGTCAAAGTGTCTCTCACATCTGACATCAGAATTAGGGGTCTATGGCTGCCTATTAGTCAATGAAGGACATTTCATCTCGCTTTGAATGCTTCAAATCTATCCTATTCCTTTCCTAGGTATATAAATTTGAAAGGGAATGGACATGAATAATTCTTGATGGCAAGAGCTGTATCTGCATTCATTCCAGACAGCACAGAAAGTGTTTAGAAAAGGAATTCATAGCAATGTGCAATAAGAGTGGTCACATAGCCATTTCAGTGTCTGCAGTGACAGACAGTGTCTGCCTTCAGGCTAGGACAGTCAGCAGAACACAGACCATGAACAGGATGTTGCTGAATAACACTTCATTAACCTAGCCCTTATTATGCTTCACACTAGGAATGAGATTTGGAGCCTTAAAACATATTTTGGTTATGTTGTTTTTCAATGTGGTTTTGTGCCTGAAGCTATTATAAGTAATGTAGGTCACAGCACTGATGACCTTTAGAATTGCCTTTATCTTCTGTATTGACTTTAGTTTTTGAATTAAAAAAAAAAAAAGTAAGAAGAAAGCAGAAGAATCTAGGAAATACATTCATGAATGTTTATATATACTGGTTTTCAGTATTAGGGATTATGTACATGAATATTCCTGTATAACAAGGAAGTCTTGGGTGACATGGTTTAGTGTGTCATGTCCATGCCCATGGCAGGGGGGTTGGAAATAGATGATCTTAAGGTCCTTTCCAACCCTAACCATTCTATGATTCTATGATAGTCATGTGTGCCAAATAGCATTAAAAAAGTATTTATCTATATATTAGCCGCAGGTGCCTGTTTTGTTCATGGAAGGATACGTATGTTGATTTTTGGGCTAATAAAGAAATGAAATGGGGCATTTACAATTTAGCTCCTACTGACAATATTTAATTAGTTCCCAATCATCAACTGATCTTATTCTATGAAACTCTACCATCTGTGTATTTTGCAAATGGCACTAACACTCTTCCTATGTCCGAGCATTAACTCATTTTTCCATTTTATTGCTGCCAAATTTCATAGAATTGTTAGAGCTCTAGTCATAGCTCTTCAAAGCAAGGAGGCTAAGATACAGTTTATAACACTGCTACAGTTCACTGTCCAGAAGTGTGCACCTTTATTTTGTGTTAAGGCATGTGCCTGAGGACACCTGGACTGGGAAAGTGGGGCAAGGAACTGCTTTACCTACCTATTTACATTAAGAAGCTTAATGGCTTCTTATAACTAACCACAGAGAAAGACACAGACAATGCCCTTCAGTCTCAAAGAGCTTTAATTCAATCAGGAACAAATAAAAAGGTTTTGTAATGCTTTTCATTGAAAGTTGTCTGAAATTAATGGAAAGGTTTATGACTCTAACGATATTTAGGGCAACTTCTTAAAAGAACTGAAATGCATCTTTTAAAATTATGCTATTTTCTGAATGTGAGCCATTGTTCCCTCTATGTGTATATACAAGGTGAGGTTTTCAGCATAAACCTGGACTCAAGTAGCATTGCTTACTAAAGAAACTCATGCTCCTAAATTCTTTGGTGCACTCTCACTCAGCTGTACCCTCAGAAGCTGGAATATTTGCAAATACCTAGCAAGGTTTTCACATGCAGGTATGACTTCTGATGAACCAAAAACAATTAAGAAACAAAAATAGAAATGAAAGTTTAGAGGGTGTTTGACGAGTTGTCCTGGGTTCAGCAGTAGCAGTCATTTTTCTCCTTCTTAGCAGCTGGTGCAGCGCTGTGTTTTTGACTTTCAGCCTGGGAACAGCGCTGATAACACTGATGTTTTCAGTTGTTGCTCTGTAATGTTTACTCTGACCAAGGACTTTCTGAGCTTCATGCTCTGCCAGGGAGGAGGGGAAGCCGGGAGGAAGCAGAGTCAGGACACCTGACCCAAGCTAGCCAAAGAGGTATTCCGTACCACAGCACGTCATGCCCAGTATATAAACTGGGGGCAGTTACCCGGAAGGGCTAGATTGCTGCTCAGTCGGCCTGGGTATCTATCAGCGGGTGATGCGCGGTTGTATTGTCTTCCCTTGTTATTTCCCTTATCATTATTATTATTGGTGGTAGCAGCAGTGGTTTGTGTTATACATTAGTTACTGGACTGTTCTTATCTCAACTTGTAGGAGTTACATTCTTTCAATTCTCCTCCCCATCCCTCCGGGAGTGGGTAAGGGAGGAAGGCAGGGAGTGAGAGAGCGACTGCATGATTTACAGCTGAGCTTAAACCACGACACTTGTTTATCTTTTGTGACTGCATTATATTTTCTGTGTCTGCGGTTCATTAAACCATAGAATCATAGAATCTTAGACTGGTTTTGGTTAGAAAGGACCTTAAGATCATCTAGTTCCAGCTCCTCTGCCGTGGGCAGGGACTTCTCCTACTGGACCAGGTTTCTCAAGGCCCTGTCCAGCCTGGCCTTGAACACTACCATCGACTGAGCATTCTCAACTTCTTTGGGCAACCCATTCCAGTGCCTCACCACTCTCACAGCAAAGAACTTCTTCCTTATATGTAACTTGAACTTCCCCTGTGTACGTTTAATCCATTACCCCTTGTCCTATCACTACAGTCCCTGATGAAGAGTCCCTCTCCCCCATCCTTGTAGGCCCCCTTCAGATACTGGAAGGATGCTATGAGCTCTCCATGCATCTTCTCTTCTCCGGGCTGAACAGCCCCATCTTTCTCAGCCTTTCTTCATACGGGAGGTGCTCCAGCCCTGTGATTATCCTCATGGCCCTCCTCTGGACTTACTCCAGCAGCTCCATGTCCTTCTTATGTTAGAATTACGAGAAATATACACAAAACTCCAAATGAGGTCTCACGAGAGCAGAGATGAACTGTATGATATAACCACGTGAGCAGTTTTGAAGCATATGATAGTTCAAAAGCATAAGAGCTTGTCACCAGCTTCTACATCTTTGAGTATTTCCTGAATTTATCCCCATCTAACAGACATCAGTTTCATGTTATTTCTGAACCTTGGCCCTCTTTCTCTCTAATTGCAGGATGAAGGGAAGTGCAGACCTCTGGAAGTAACAAAGCTGGAAGGAGCAGAAATTGGTGTTGACACCAGTCTAGGTAAACCATTTGTTTTTAAATGCGTACCTCAAAGTGGAAACAGGATTTTCTATTTTTGTGCAACTTCCAACCAAGAAATGAAGAGGTAAGTGATCTTTCATTTACAGGGTCTGTTTTGTTATTCTGGTTTGGGGAGAGAGAGTTTGAATTTTTAGAGGATGTTCAGAATACCTACCTTTATCAGCAGGAAAAAAATAAACAAATCTGTCAGCCGTTTATGGGAAGATAGTGTTTCTAATTTTAATTTGCAGAAGTTTCAAAAACTGTTTTTCAGTTTCATAGTTATTTTTATGTTTTTTTTCATTAAGGCTTTAATATTCATGCTTTGCTCGAGATGCCGCTGAATTTCTGATTTACCTCCAAAAAAAAAAAAAAATTCACCCATCTTCTCATACCTTCTTCTGTACTGTTATATCAAAGGGAAATTTAAATCTTCCTTGTGGATGTAAACTTGCTTATCTGTCATTTCACATGAACAATCTCTCTTTTGCCCAACAAGGACAGTGTTAGAAATAAATACAATATCATCTTCCATTTATTCTGCTGTCATTCTGCCATATTATTGTTTTGGTATGTTAAAATGCAAGTATGCCCAAAAAGCGTACTGGTTCTTGTGAGAGTCAGTGAGTTTGGTTTGACTCAGAGTTAGACCTAAAAAATACTTTTTTTGCATTTCCTATCAACTGTAGCTGATAAAACAAAGAGATTTAAATCATCACCCAAAACACACGTAACAACTTGAGACTTATTTTCTGAGATTTATCAATGTTTGTTTCGATTTAATACACAACTTTTCTATCTTGAAGCCTTGAATGTGTCCTGAAAATTGCACATCCACTAGATGCTATGTCAGTAAGAGTTAAAAGAGGCAGTGAAGCACATTTATTCTTCTCCACCAAGCTAAGTAGTTCTCACTTTTTTTCATGTTATAGGTGGCTGGAGGCTATGGATAAAGCAGTGCATCCTGTCCATCAGGTAATGCTTTATTTATATTAAAAGCATGTGTATAGCAGATTGTGCAGAAGACTGAGAGACAATAAATACATTTGTGCATGCTCAGGCACAGACAGCAACATTGGAGCTGCATACTTTTTGCTGCTGGGACGTGAATCAGCTCCAATCTAGAAGCCATATACAGACATTATTGTGACTCAGCTTTACTGTCATAAGATGGAGTCAGATGCTCCCTCTCCAGATATCAGCAGCTTTAAGGTGGTTCAAAACCATAACCTAAGATGACAGTAATGGAAAGACAGGAATGGGAGCAATGACTCATGTCCACATGATCTTCTCTGGGTGATACTATCTGGAGCAAAGTGAGAGAAGGGGTCTATCTTTCTAAGTATTTTCTGCAAGTCTGCCTTGGTTGCAAGCTACCTGCTTTTTCAGACAGAATATTAGAATGGAGAGGGGGTTTGCAGAGTTATTGTGTATTTTCAGAGATGAAGAAAGGTAAGTTAGTTGATAAACTTTGACTTATCTCTCTATCTCTTTATATACACTCTGCTCGCCCCTATGGCTGGGAGAAACATAGCCATAATTGATCTTGAGCTGCCCCAGAGAGACCTTGCTCACCTCAGCATAATTTAGTATGAATAATCCTGTCTGGCCCCTGAAGAACTGCAAAGCTAATTTTAGTACTTCCAGGGTTGAAGCATAGGGGTCAAAGCCACTTTAGCCTGCCCTTTCCTGACCCCATGATTCTTATCCTGTCCTATACGCAGAACATCTTTATAAAAATATGATGCTGACCTGTAAAATCTTTTTTAAAAAAGGTTTAGCTACTGAAACAGCTTGGTTTTTAGCAGAAATTATGTGAGGCACAAATGCAGGGAAAGTATCAAAGTCTGCCCTTTTTGAAATAAAATCATCAATAATAAAAAAATACAAGGTAAAAATTATAACCTGAATTAATGCAGTAAGTAAGTAAATAGATACATAAAAAGAAATTTACTTTCCTCCTCTTAAGTCAGGACACATGAGTGAGTCCTTCAGCAGTGTGCTTTAGTGATGGGTTTCCAAATAGTGAAAGGAGGTGTTTACTGTAATTCCTTTTCCACTGAAATAAAATTGATCCAACATACATTTCTTGTGGCTTCAGCTTTCAGATGAGATTGTAAGTCCAAAACCGAATTTGTTTCAAAGTGTATTCTACCTGGCAGTCTTTCTTAAAAGAATAAAAAGGAACCCACATACTTTAAAGCAGCAAAAATAAATCAAACAATATAAGGCTTATATTATATATAGCAAAGAATTAAGTTAGCTATATTGTGCCAGGTCTTCTTTTCATCATTGCCTTGTCAAATACCATAAATAAATGCAAAAGAAACCCGCTGTGGAAACAAACAGGATGCTATTCATATTGCACACATTCTCCCCATGGATTTTGAATGACAGTGAAACTGGTTGATGTAGAACCCAAAATATGTATTGCAGATGAGCAAAACACACTAGGAGAGTCTGAGTTCCTAACGCCGGTCAGATTTTAAGGAGATGAAGAAATGCTTTACTTTCATATTGGAAATTTGGTCTTACTAAACAACAGGGTTTTGGTTTTTTTTCTGATTTTCTTTTTTGATTCTCTTATCGTACAAATGGCCCATACAGTGGCAATATTTCATGGGCTGAGTTTTTTCTTCACATCTAAATGACAATGGGAAAATTTTAGTAATGAAAAAGTCTCTGCTTTCTGGAATGGTATGGGAAGGCATCTCTAAACACTTTATGTGTGGTAGTGCTTCCATCCAAGTCTGAGTGCTGTATTCTGGCTTCATAGGGCACTATTTGCTCTGGAGCCCAGAGGGTGGATGCTGGATTTTGTCTTCCCTACTACACACCGTAAAGACTGCTGGATCAGTCTTTAATTTGGAAATCAACAAGACAGTTTTATAAAAAAGCTTCTTCAGACAATTTTGAAATAACCCTATTTTTACCAGCAGAATTTGTACTGAAAAACAAAATAGATGTAAGAAAAGATGTTATCATTGTAAAAACAAAGTAGATTATCACCATTTCCCATCAAATACAGGTTCTTCTAATTGCATTTTCAGCACTGACTTTTGTTGTGGTTTAACTCCAGCCAGCAACTGAGCAATACACAGGCACTCACTCACTGCCCTGGTGGGATGGGGGAGAGAACTGGAAAAGTGACAAAACTCATGGGTTGACATAAAGACAGTAAATCAAAAGCCACACACACAAGCAAGAGAAGGAATTCATTCACCACTTCTCATGGTCAGGCAGGTGTTCAGCCATCTCTGGGAGAGCAGGGCTCCATCACAGGTAACGGTTAATTGGAACACAAACACCACCACTCTGCACACCTCGCTATCCTTCTTCTTCCCCCAGCTCTGTGTGCTGAGCATGACATGATCTGGCAAGCAATACCTATATATTGGGGTCAGCTGTCCCATCTGTATACCCCAAAACTCGTTGTGCACCCCCAGCCTGCTTGCTGGTGGGGTGGGGTGAGGAGCCGGAAAAGCCTTTCCTTTGTGTAAGCACTGCTCAGTAGTAATGAAAAATCCCTATACTGTCAGCTGTTTACATCACAAATCCAAAACACAGCCACATACCAGCTACTACAAGGAGCTTATTATCACAGGCAAAATCAAAACACTTTTCAAATTATTTTCACAACAAAAGCTGATTTCCTAGCACTGAACTGGAGCTAGTGTCTTACCATAAGCAGCAGGGCTTCCTTAAACCTTGCCATAAATATCTGTTACATGTTTACTTCACAGAACCATGTGTGGGTAGATGTCACACTGCATAACACTACGCTTCCACCCTTGGCTATCAAAAACCCAGAGTGCCTGGGGCTTCTCCACCAGCTGCACAGAAGCAAAGACACCTGGATTCAGCACTACTGCATTCTGAAGGATGGCTGTTTGTATTTTTATGCCACTCTCCGGTCTACACCTGCCCAAGGTAGGGACAGCTGCTGGATTCCAATTGATTGTTAAAGGGGAAATGTTTCACTGCATTTCCCAAATAGAACTTTTACCATTAATGGCTGTTTCTTCTTAGCAAACTCACTCTCTTCCATGAAGGTGAGTGAAGGAAGACCAGTCTCAGTCTTTTTTCATAAAATAGCCACTTCATTCCCCCCAAATATTCTTTCTTTTCTGTGCCATGGTCTGCATTTTTCTTTCGGCAATGGAGGTAATTCAGATCTGTGCACATTACCCCAGGAGCAAGTGTCAGAGAAAAGATCCACCCTTCCAAAGTACTTTACAGTGGTTGAGCCAGCCCTATTGATGGCAGTCCAATGAAAGCTATCAATTCCGGTGTGTCAGGGAGCATTCTCAGAGGGAGGGACAGCATAAACTCAGTTTCCCTGCAACTACCAGGTTTTCACATGGCCTTGGCAAAGCTAGTCCATGCAGCAACAGGTAGAATGTCCCTACACCAGCAGAGGCTGGTGCTCCAGGGTTTGGGCTGAAGAACCCATCTAACTGCTCTCCCCATAACAGAACTGGGTGTCTATCCACTCTCTGAAAGCAGCAACATGAGGCTACCTAGATCAACTGCAAGTATAGAGGAGATGAATTGCAGGCACTGAGGAGAGCTTGCAAATACAACTCTATTTTACATATAAACTCTGTACAACTCTGTTGAAACACCCAGCACAAGGCATCTGAGAATCCACCTTGCAAGAATTGTTGCTCTGCTTGTAATTGGCAGTAATTTCGTAAATGGTGTCTGCGATATATATGATGATTTTATTCTGTTTAGGTGGCCTTTACCTCCAGGGTTATACTGTGAGTGAACAGTCGCTGGGCTCCAAGAGGTCTGTAATTGAACTCAAACCTCCATCTGAAGAATTTAAAACTTTCTACTTATGTGCAGAGAATGTAAATGAAAACAAAAGGTAAACCAAACTTTCCATACACACACAATTTTATTTGCCAGTCTTTAGGACAGCAGGAACACTGCAGCTTGGGAAGATCTAGTGAAAACTTTTCATTCTGTTTCACTTCTTCCCCCAGATTTCCCTTTGCTTGTAGGTTTAGTCAAACTGCAGTACAGCATGCTGGCACATGTGAGTCATCTGCTATTGTCAGTGCTGCAGCTACAGCAAGGATAGCTTGCAGACGTTCAGAAAGAAACAGGAATAAGGTGCTTTTCACAATGATATGTGGGTGTTTACAGTAAACATAAAAGCTATGGTACCTCTCATGAGAGAAAATGGAAACTATATTCTTCTCATTCTCAAGAATGATTTACTTCCAACAATTAGACCATTAGAAATAAAAAAAAAATTGGCCTATGAAATCATATTCTGAAGGTGAATTCCCTCATCATAATGCAGCCAAATCCTATGTCTTTCAGTGGGTGTTAGTCTCATCTAAAGCCTACTAATGAAGTGATATGGGGTTTAATTTAATGAAAAAGGACAAAGCTTTTCAGTATGCTGGAAATCAGTGTTAAGATATGTTGTTGTTATAGTCAACTCCTCCACCTCCTGTGCCTCTCCAATCCACTTACTATTAGTGTACATAGTAACACAGCCGTATAACACCATTTATAAAAGGTGTGTTTCAAAGAATATAAAAATGCTTGCATAACATTTGATCAGGGACAGTTGTTGGTCTTTCATTTCTTCTAGGTGGATTACAGCTTTGAAAGCTTCAATTAATAAATGGTTACCGCTACACCAGGCAATCCAAGATTTTATGAATAGACCACTGGAGGAGACAAGGATGTGAGAAGAAAGATTATTTTCTTCCCTCAATTTCTGTTTCCCATTAAAAATTCCATGCTACATCTTAGGATTCATCACAAAAGATAATCTAGCAGCAATTAATGTTTAGCATCGCTATACATTCAGAACTTTTGTAAGCATTAGTAAATAAACATAAAGCAACGTTGTCTTCTTTGTGGCTGTCTCTATTTTGTGTTTCTACTTCAACTCAGACTAAGCATAAAGTCTGCTTTAGAGCAGTGAACAGACATCAACATTTATCTGATATGGAGAAAAGAGAAAGCACTGTATTTCAACATATACTTTGTACTTCTTGATGGTTTACACCTGTAGCCTTTGCAAAAACTTTTGCTTTTTCATCCAGAAATTTCATATGTGGATTTTTCCTTAAAGTCTTTATATGGTGTGAGGCTGAAAGTTGGGACAGGCTGGGCCGACTGAAAGGTTAGCAGCTACATACATATTGCAGCACACCTGGGGGAACAGAATAAATTTGTATGATTTGGACGAATATTATTGTTCTGGTACATTCTCACTTAAGTTTTAATTTTACAGCAATTCTGATTCAGCCATCTGCTATCACAGCACAGTACAGTTGTGGAGAGAAATCAATTCACAAATTAAAGACAGTTTCCTCCAAAGGTAGCAGTAAGAGACAGCACCATAAATCTTCATCAGGCATCACAGGGTTATACATCTGTGATTATTGCAGCCAATCATATAGATAGGGCTTAACATTATTCTATAACATTAAAATAATCCCTTCCATGAATAAATCTGGGTTTTCAGTTTCCAAGCTTCCCAAAATACTAACTTAATAAAGTAACAAATGTTAGTTCATTTATTTATTGAAGTCATGGGGTAACTAAATATCTCATCCCAAAAAATGTACAATTTAATGCTGCAGCAAGGTACAGAAGTGAAAAGAATACACACTCAACATGGACAAAAGATTTTCTAATAAAGCCTTGGTCTTCTTATCACAGTCCATTGACCTTAAGAACATTAGAACACACCAGAACCTCTACTACTTGATTGCTCTTATTATTAGCCTGGGAAATATTATACATACGTAATAAAAAGGTAAAAGCAAGTGATGCTCCCCCAGTCACCACAAAGGTATTTTCTTAGACTGATTAGTTTTAGATGCTCAAACCAATAGAAAGCTGTTAAACAGTTGAAATGGTTTCGTACAGTGATTTGAGTTATTTAGTTCAAAAATGAGAATGGTTGGTTAAACAGTGCAACCAATTTTCTGGAAATTGAAAACAGGCACCCAACCCCAAATATGTTAATGCACTTGCTTTGTATAAATCTGTGCTCTGAGCAAAAATATATAACTGAATTTGAAAACAAACAGTCATCACAGTCATATTCTACATCTATTGCTAGTATTCTGAAATTTTTGTGTTCAGAAATAAAATTCGTATATCTGCTACAATTCTGAGAACAAGTAATGAAGTAGGTATAAATTACTTAATTTTCTTCTTACTCTTTTCCACAGTGGAGAAAATAACACATGTGGGTCAAGTACAAATGCTGTGGACTTGAGATTAATAACGTTTCCTAAGGAATATTTACCCAATTCAGAGTGGTGGTTCAGAGCTAAGCAGAAAAACAAGCAATAGGAAAAACAAATGCAAACATAATGAAAGTGTGTTTCCCAGTTTGCCATTTGGAAAGCAAACGAACAAACAAACAAAAACCACATAAATAAAACCAACAACAAAACCCAAACCCCAAATATTTAAATGAGCAGAGGGGCATCTCTCTAACACTAAGAGCATAAATAGAAGTGCTTGTTTTTTTAAAAAAATACTTAAATAGTAATTAACTGAAACACTTCTGGTGATGCCCAGGGCACAACAGAAAACATGAATTTGTGAACTTAAAGAGCATCATTGTTAAATTTATTAAACAAAAATGTCCAAGGACATATTGGTCTTGCATCATAATGTTGTGTTTTGTCATTGATGCATCCTCTCTCCAGTTGCAGCAGTAAACTGCATAAACTGTGGCAGTTTAGCTGTTTTTACCCCTAGGTGTTTGCTGCCATTCTCACTTGAGGAATACATGTTAAAATGACACATTTAACGATCCAGAAGAATTGTGTGATAGTTCTTCATTTTCTCTCATGCAAAGTCTGTTGGCATAGTTTAAATGACTGCTGGCAGCTTTACCTTTACCTTCACATGAAAAAGCGCTGGGATAAGAGTGAGAAAACAATTCCACCCTGAGAAATGAAAGTCTTTCTTGGCCTTCCCGTGAGTGTAAGAAAGAAATACACTCTTTGCCTGAAAGAACATGAAGTAGAATGTTACTTTTTCCAGACTTCAAGTTGTTTCAGTAATTTCACTAATGGTCTTTATACTTACAACAATTCAGATGGGAACTCAAGGAAGTAGGTTGGAAATATTTCTGAAGAATCACGAAAAAAGATTCCCCAGCAATTAGACACATCTTAGATAATACAATTTAAAAACAAAAAGAAAAAGAAATAACAACAAAACCACTCAGAGATACAAATTTTGACATGAAATAGAATTTTGAGTTAGCTAGCAAAGAAATAATGGTCAGCCATGACATCCCCAAATCCAGATTTCTCGAAAGGATGATGCAATTTAGATTTAAAACTTTCTATAAAGTTCCCCTTGGGAATCAAAGTTTTAGCCCCATTTTGGTTTTTGTTGCAATTCCTTCAAAAGAAAACATGGAAGGAGGAAGCGTGGCAAGCTGTGTCTCATGTCAGTACAGCAGTGCAATTACTACCTTGCCAATATCTCACTATGGCTCTGTTGTTTGCGTTTAAGATATTATATTTTATTGTTTGCGTTGAAGACTTTATTGCCAGAGAAAGTTTTTCCTTTCGCTGCCCAGAAAAAGACAACTGTATTGAAACCAGAAAGCTTCCATTAGCAGAGTATGATATTCCACTGAGAAGAAATTGGGTCATGTACTTGAAACACGATTTATTCAGATGGTTTGCTGCACTCCAAATGGAGCTCATTTTCTGCCCTGTTCAGCAGAAAATATGTACAAGATTCTGCAGAGGGAAAGCTGCAGAAGGTCACCAAGGCATTTTCCACAAAGGCCTGAGTTATTTAGCAGGAAATACTTTGAGTCCACAAAAATATTTTTATAAAGTGTGTAATTCCCTTTTGTAGCGTGTTTCTGAGGGATAAAGGTTTTGGGGTTACTTTTTCACCTTCTTTCTCCCAGACCTCAGAATCTCTTTTAAAAGAGCTGAAACTCATTTTAGTGGAAAACGTCTTTTAATTTTCTAGAGTTAATCCATCTTTCAAATATAGCAATGACGAGATACACATTAGCCAAAGCCAAAACTTTGCAACACTCTAGGACAGAAATCGGTCAGCCTCGTACCCAGACTTCACTTGACACATGGACACTTATGCTGATTCTCTTCAATGGCATTGAACCTATTTACAAGATGTCATACTAATTTTATGTGAGTGGGGAGGATGGATTTCAGCAGTATATAGAGTTTGGCATCTCTTACTCAAGATGATATTCTCAAGGGGAATTTATCCCAGCTGAGCCAGATACTTCACAAGAAAAAACTCACATGCTGACAGAACCAGGAAATACTTTAGTTTTTTGTTGGGTTGATTTTTTCGTAGGCGCTCTCCTCGTGGCCCAGTCCCTCGCGGGAGATGGGAACCACACTACTAAGAGGTCCACACTCGCTTCGTCCGTACCTGGACGTCTCACTCATGCACACACCGGGATCCCAACCCCAACCGAACAGATCTCCGTTTCGCAATATACTCATGTCCTCGTTTCTGTCCTCTTCGTTCGGGCTTCGTGCACAAAAATTAAGGGGTTGCTGGCTTCACCTTTTATCTGCTATCGAATTTTAGGTTTGTCGGTGGAGAAGCTGGCGGAATGAACCACAAACAGGGGGCCACTCTGTGAGTGGGGCGCCCCCACCGAGGATGTGAGTCCCATCAGGATTTCTCCATCTGAGACACAGCACGAATTTGTTATCAATAATAGAGCCAATTTGGGTTTAAAGTATAAATTTTATTAAACTGAGCAAGCGATAGCAGATAAAACAGCGCTGGGTGCACTGGGGAGTCCTCCTCTCTGCCCAAGACGCGCACACAGTCTCTGGGAGGTGGTCCTTTATACGTCTCGGCTCAAGACCCCAGCCAATCCTGCCGCCCCTCCTCACTCGGATGTTGACATGGCTCTTCCCCATTGGTTCCCTTTGTTGCAGGGGCCTCATCGTCAAGAAGTTTCGAGAAGCTTCCAGAGGCTTTGAGAAGTGTCCACTGCCAGCCTCCTCACCATTGCAACCCCCATCCCTCATATGTTGCAACAAGACACAACTTCAAGCCACCCAACCCCTTCTTTTCCCCCACACAATCCTGTGCAATAATACAACTGACCTCGCCCCCCATAACGCACGGAGTACAACAGTTACAAAACAAAAAGAATATGGTTCCACACAGCGAGAGCCACAGAGAGCCTCCCTCCCCCCCCCAAACTTCTTGATGAACAAACCCCACACATTACAACCAGAGTAATAGTCACTCGTCACAATGCTGATTTATTGGCTCTCAGAGTTGATCCTCTTGATCTCACAGTTTCAGAATGCTGTAACTTACTTAGCCCTGGTATTCGCTGTGTTGGTGTTTATCAAGTGTGGGGCTTGGGCTAAGTTTTTTGTCTCACTGTGCTTTATGGCAATGACTTGTAACACGGGCGGGCTCCAGCAGCAGGGGGGGACGGACGTGGCCATGGACTTGTACCTGGCCGTCCGGCTGCTCTTCACCGTCCTGGCCCTCGCCCTCGCCTCCGTCTTTGTGAGGCCGCGGCGAGCCGACAGGGAGCGACCCCGGGACCAAGCGGCGGCGGGAGAGGGGCCGGAGGCCGCGAGGGGACGGCTGCCGGTGGAGGAGGTCGGGGCGGTCGAGGAGAGGAAGGAGGCGGCTGCTGAGCAGAGGGAGAAGGCGGCGGAGGAGCCGAGCCCCACGGAGGAGCCGAGCCCTGTGACAGCCGAGAACATTCCCCGGCAGCCGCCCACCGAGCCCCAGGAGGATGCAGGAGACCACGCCGCATTTCCCAGCAAGGCAGAGGAGGAAGAGCTGGACTCAGGAAAAGAGAAGCTGGTGGTGGGAGAGCCGGCAAGCACAGCAGCTACACCAGCCCCAGTGACAAGTACAGCAGCATCGTTTGAGAGTTCTGAAGGTTTTGAATGGCCTTTGGGTATCCTTGGGACCTGCCTGCTGATTGTGATGGGGATCAGCATGTTGGCACACATACAGGCTGTGTTCTACCCACAACCATTTTGTCTGATCTCAAAAGTTAAGCAGAGTCGGGTTTGGGTCTTGTCTGGGGTTAGATGATATAGGGGGACCAAGAGGTTTTCTCCAAGGCTGGACAGTCATGAGTGGCAGGGTGTGTGTGACAGTATGGGCAAGTATCTAGTCCACTGGGCCCCTCCAGTGCTTTGGAAGCATCGGTGATGGAAGGCAGCTGTATGGAGTCCCCAGCAACAAGCTGCAGAAACTGCTGAAGGGGACAGTGAATTATTTTAAGCCTGGTGGGCCCATGGCACCTCAGGCCATCAGAGCAGAGATGCAACATACAGATGGACTCATGATCGAGGGGTGGACTTAGCAATGGACGCTATTGCCCAGGTTATTCACGGGTGTGAACACTGCACGCAGTCTCTCCTGCTCTGGAAGACTGTTACAAGAGATGGAGCCTGACATTATGGACCAGATGGATTCAGCGGCTTTATAGGGACTGGTCCATGCACTAAGATAAGAGTGATGGTATATTGAAAATGTGGGATCTGAGCATGACGTGAATGGTATGGAATAAGGGGTGGATAATGTCCTGGGTTCAGCAGTAGCAGTCATTTTTCTCCTTGGTAGCTGGTGCAGCACTGTGTTTTGACTTTCAGCTGGGGAACAGAGCTGATAACAAGGATGTTTTGGTTTGGCCAAGGACTTGTGAGCCTCATGCTCTGCTAGGGAGAAGGGGAAGCCAGGAGGAAGCAGAGACAGGACACCTGACCCAAGCTAGCCAAAGAGGTATTCCATACCACAGCACGTCATGCCCAGGATGTAAGGGCTTGGGGGGGGGGGGGGGGGGGCGAGTTATCGGTCGGCTGGTGATGAGGTGTTGTATTCTCTTCCCTTGTTATTTCCTTTATCATTATTATTATTGGTGGTAGCAGTAGTGATTTGTATTATACCTTAGTTACTAAACTGTTCTTAACTCAGCCCGTGGGAGTTGCATTCTTTTTGACTCTCCTCTCCGTCCCTCCAGGAGTAGGGGGAGGGCAAGAAGGGGGGGAAGTGAGTGAACGAGTTACCTGACTGGGTTTAAACCACAACATGTGGTTATACAAGGGGTAGGGAAATCTGCCCTAGTTTGACTTTCATATTACCAGACACAAGACAAGATGGCATCCATCTCTGCACAGGCTGGAAATCATAACAAATACCCATAACCCCTGAAAAATTGAATTCCAGCTTCCTGCACCTTTGTGACTGTAAATACCTATGCTAGCAAAGCAAAAGTTTACATATTTATGTAACCATCACTCTTTGCCATGCATTCAGAAGATACTACAGCAAAGACTTCTTATTTGCAGTTACTCTGTTAGATCATTAGGTTATTACCATTTTTATCTGTAGTGCATGCCAAATACAGCATAATCCCAGTACTACCAGTAAGTACAATAGCAGAATCATAGAATAGTTAGGGTTGGAAAGGACCTTAAGATCATCTACTTCCAACCCACACAGTATATTATTTGATTAATATATATTATCACAGTAGTAATAACAGAGTGGAGAAATATGGCCAGATGCTTTTAAAAATCATTCTAAGGGACCATCTCTGTGAAGAAATGTAGGCTGTAAATGCAACAGGAAAGTAAAAGGAAATGCTGCCACTGAGCTGGTGGCAATGGGTGGACGTGTTGGAGTTCCACCCACATCAGGGCAGTGCAGGCGAGATAATCCCACAGAATACACTCAAGGTGAAAGAGAACAATTACCTCTCTGTCAAGCAGAAAAGTAAGTCAGATTAAAGATCTTGATTTGAATCAAGGACCCTCGCCGAGTGGGCAAAGTGGAGTCAGCAAGAGACCCTCCTGTCCTCTTCACAGAAGCACAAATATGCAGGAATGACAGAAAATTCATTGCATGATGAACCCTTAGAGAGCTTTACAAGGATGGTGTGCAACAGACTCTGAAAAAATAAAACCCTTAAGTTATTGTGTAGCACCGAAAAAAGAAGAATTTAGTAAAGGCACTATTTTATGTGAAGGAGAACAAGACATTCCCCTGGTACACTAAGAGCAGGCGTCTCAAAGATGTGTGTGCTCCCACACATACTGAATCCTGCTCACAAGAAGTAAGGGTGTTTATCTATTAATCGTCTGTAAGACCAGCTGAAAGTACTTACCTGTAGAGTGTAAGGAATGTATGGAGATGGGTATTAGAAAGACTGTAATAATAGAGAACAGAGCATTTCATTCAATTCCAAACCAAATTTTAGGGATAGTCAATAATAAAGGTGTTCTCATTTTTCTGTCTTTCTAGCAGAGATAATACTGCCTTTTGTTTGTATAGTCCGTTTTTATTTTACACTGTTTAGAGCATAGAATCTGCTTATTTACACAAAGAGAATCTAATATGAAAGATATATTTGTATTGTGTAACACCATAAGACAACAAAAAAAGAGAGAAAATGAAAATTATGTGTTTATATCACAGACAGTATCTCCTCACATTGCCTAGCAAAAAAAAATTCTAAGATTAAACTGAAATTAACATACAAGTTCACTAAGAAACCTTCTTACACTTAAAAAAAAAAAAAAAGAAAAAAGAAAAATCAAAGGTCTGCTTTTGAATGTCTATTGAAGACATTTAAAAAATATTCTGACATTCAGATAACAGCGCTGTACAGATGAACAGCATCCTTTGTTACAGAAGGCCATGCAGCTTTCACAGAAAACTTATTTTGACATCGTTTGGGCATGAAATTTCATCACTTGTTCTCAGCTACTGAGATCTGACAGGAGCACTGCTCCAGCTTCAGAGACTTCAGGTGAGAGGTAAAGTATAAAAAAAAGAGTTTCAAAAGTCATGTTTCCATTTTGTTTAACCTTTCTCTCTTTCAATTTTCTTGTTTTTTCAGTTAGTAGAATGAAGCGGATATTGTATTGTAGAAGGACTTTTATACAGAACACTGTATTCAGGTTCACATAGCAATTACATATTATATTTTTCTATTTTTATCTGCCAGAGTCTTGAGCAGTGAAAGAGTGGGGCATTATTTATTATTATTATTATTAATTATTATTATATATTATTATGTGTATCACAATAGTAACCACAATATGCTGATTCTTCTCCAGCAGTGTAATAGCCTACTACTGCTAAATTGACTGTGATCCACAAAGAATAGCCAGGTAACAGCTTTGAAGAAGCACTGATTTCTTAGCTCAAGTGGTGAAATCCCCCTAACTATGCAAAAGGATTTATGGATATACACTGTACAGGCTGCCATGCTGCCCCTGAAGCATACTACTTACAAGCCATCTTGGCTAGCCAGAGCTAGTTTTGTAGCTTGGTTTGTGTAGCACTGTGGCTCGTTTGGGTATATTTCAATAGTGTTTATAAGAATTGAAAGTTTGTAAAATGTATTTTCTTTGGGGAGGAGATTATAGGCCACTATAAACAGATGCTAAACATGTTTCCTGTTAACAAAAAGAAAGGTGGTCTCCTTTAAAACAGGTTTAAGATGCTGCATCTAGAAATTCAATAAATGAGATTCTTCCGTTAAAAACTGAAAATGGACTCAGCACAGTTATTAAACCTGTTATGGAGCATTGTAGTGACAACTGACAGGCAGTAAAAAGAAAACTTGTTAGTAAAAACAAATTGTTCAGCAACCAAGGCGCATAAGGCCAGTGGGAAAAAGAATGAAGGAGAATTGCTTGAGCTGTAGATGTTGATGCAGTATAGGCGAAATCTCCCATTATTTGGCTTACAGGAGGAAGGAGAGATGAAGAACAGGAAGTAGGTGTAAGTAACTGTATAATTGAATCCTGGATATATAAAGTTGTCACATTCATCAACATTATGGAGCACTAGATACAATGGGAGAACAGATGAAAAGACTAAGTGGTATAAAATCTTGGAACTACTGATAAAGACATACCCTGAAACATTTCTAACCAAATTTCTTTATATATGCACATAAAAATAAACTGATATTAAAAACATCCTATACTTCATAGTGTCTTGTAAGTTCTTTTGCTTGAGGTTTGACCAAGGGTGTTTAAAATATTTATATTTGACATTATACATGTACATGTACACAGACACTCAGGAAGGATTGTACTGCTGTCACTAGCTTTAGTTTTAACCTTTTCAGGTCACTCTGTACCCTGTGGGTCTGTGCTGTTGTTTACTGTCTAGTAGCTCAGACATGATTTTCTCTGGAGATAACTGCCCAGAAAAGGCCTTTCAACAGAACAAAAACTCTCAACCAAGAAACTCCCAAGGGAACATTTTGAAGATCTCTATGCTGGCTGCTGAGAGGAAAAATGCATAATAATAGAACACTGGACCACTCCTAATTGAAAGCGTGAATTTGTTTGGTTTCAGTTTATTTGCTCATTTGTTTGCAATGCAAAATGGCATTCTTACAAAACCAGTGAACCCAGAAATTTAGGTTCAGAGATGTGTAGCTTGATAGACTTGCATAGGGAGAGCTTTTCTTCTCTTGACCCTTTGCAGCTTCAGCCTAATTGCTGTATCAGTGGAAGAGCAAAGAGCAAAAATATCCATACATATCCACAGTGTGCAGCTGCTTGCCTTTTAACATCTTGTAAATGGCACTGCAATGAAAAATAAAGCTCTCACATTGAAGAATGTAAGACTGCAATGTAAAGTAACGAGTATTGGGGTTGGTCACTGAAGAAGTATTCAGCAATGACAAGTAATGTAGTGTAATCAGTGAAGTTCAGAGGAAAAGAAATTTTAAAACATTTGCTTTATAGGATGCTGCAACTTTTTATATTTGCTAGCGCTCACCTAGTCAAATCATAAAAGGTGTCCTGAAACACTAAAAGGGCTCTCAAATGGCACTTAAATGCTGACAGGTGGAGTAATTTCTTTCCTAAACTGATTTCTTGCTGCTATTCATGACCAACAGACTTTATAATAATTTAAACGTTTATTTAAAATTCAAAAGCTTTTAAAAATCTTTTATGATAATATAGCATGGGAGAACACAGTGCGGTTCAACATCAGCCATGAAACAATCATACCAAAAGCTCATGCCTCCAGGGCTCTTTTTCTCAGGGTCACTATTCATAATAGTGGTCATAGAGTATCTCATGTATCATATTCACCAAAATCACTCTTTTTGTCTGCATTAGCATCAGGAATAGCTTTTTGTTTTAACTGTGCACAGACTCACTGCTTTTGCTGGGTTTTTTGCCTTCACATGACTTTTCTTCCTGTTACTTACTTGTTCTCCTGCAAGAGAAAATTAGAAAGGAGTAAGCACTAAATCACACCTTAAAGTAACTTATACAAATAAACACTCATGAGCATCTCCACAGATTTTTCTCCTGGAGGTTCTGAGCAGCAGCAGTTTAACATTTTTCTCTTAAGCATGCAGGAAAAGGATTCACCTCAGAGGTGAAAAGGCTTTCAAGTCAAATGTGGGGCACATACAATGAATGTCAGAGAACAAGTAGTTCATGGAAATGCATTCAGACTGTAAGACAGGAACAAATAACTTCATACAGCAAAAGCAGCTAAACTCAGATACATGCTATAAACAAAAAGCATAATGGTTTCTACACGAGTAGTTCTAGCTAGGGTGCCAGTCTCAAAGTTATTACATACTGTCTAAACACATACTGTGTACACAGAACTTCACACACAACTTTGAAAGTGAAATCTAAACATAAGCATTGTCATCATTAAATGAAACAACTGTATGTCAGCTTCAAAGAGTACAAAGGATTGGGTAGGGGGTATTCAAAGAAACGAAGGTACCTTACAGATGCTGTAAGAAGTCTTTCAAGTCAGCTTCAGCTTTTCAGCCTTCTGGCCCCAGTAGCACCTCCACCTTCCTCTGGTGTCCCAGTATGTGAACAACAACAGACTGCTCTGGCCCTGTGTGCTGAAAGATCAAGTAAGAAAGTGGGAGGAGGAAGCAATTATTACTGGACTTTATATAACAACTTCACCAGGGCCAGGCTTAGACCAACACATTCTTCCATGATCAAACAGCTACTGGTGGCAATTACAGGAGTGCTGTAAATATGTGTGTGTCAGCTGCTGCATTGGCCAACTGACTGAACTGAACTGTCAGAATTAAAACCATGAAATATTGACTGGAGCTATATTAGCTTTGTATCCCTGGTGGATCAAGGGCAGAAAAAGCACCGTGACACTGCCACAGCCTTTAGTAACATGCATATGATTCACAAACCCAGATTAATGTGGGCCCACAGCAAATATCAAATAGAAAAGGGAGAGGACAGACACCCAAATAAAACAAGGAAGCAAGACTACAGATGAGGCAAATAAATCAGAACAGCTCCTTGGAGAAAATTAATTGTAAGGGATTCAGTGATGACTAGGGCACATGGTAGATGGAGGGACCTATCCTGGGCAAAGGGACTGCATAAAAGAAAGTGTCATCAAAGACTATTGGGAGACAAAGATGCATATCAAAATGGAAGAAGCATCAGGAGCAGAGAGAGACCAAGGAACAGAAGCAAAATAAAAGTAAATGGAGAATTTGTAGATGGCAGGGAAGCACAGTACAAGTGAAGTATAATGCCAGGGAAGACATACAAGAAGGTGATAGGCTAGGCCACGCTGCAGAATATAAGTGCTTTAGGAAAGCTGCTGCCTTTCATGGACTGTGGAAGCATGGCTGACAGGAATCCAAAATGAGCAAATAACTATTGCATGCACAGCAAAGGCATCTTTAAATGCTTCAGGCAGAGATGGGGGAGGGGAATATCCTGTTTTGACAAATTCTCCTAACTTAAGATAAACGATTACCTTTGTGTAACGGTGGATACCACTAAAACCTGAAGATACTGGTAACCTATAACATCTCTTCAAATATTCCTCTGTACAGCAACCCTAGAAAGACAGACACTAAGACTGTAACCTATTTAACTTATCTAGGTTAGCTCACTTAAGTAGTGTCTCACAGAATGAATATCTGAATTCTAGTTTCATCTTTTAGATGACCTTAGAGTGTCAGTGTGAATACATAAAGCTGACAACAGGCTACATGCTGCAGATTGAACTGTTGCAGCAAACCTGCTAAAAGCATATGGCTTTTATAAGTCATTTTTCTACCTATCATTGTCTCCTGAGTCTTTGGTGGTATAATACTCTACACAGCAGTATTACTCCCAGTCACTCAGATCTTTAAATCATGTCTGCATACAGTTTTGCCTTCATTGCCAGTAGAGATCATTAGGAAATGCTTAACTGTGATACCTCAGCTCTACAGATTATTGCTAGTGCTACCTCATTCCTCTGAGTTCCTTCTCAAAACAGAGTTTGTGTTGTGTTTGTGTTGTGTGTCCCTCTCCTTGAGGGTGAAACACAAGATGTTACCCTTTTAAACAAGTAAACAGAAACGGGTTTGAAAGATTAAAGGGTTTATAAATCAGTCATGTCACTAGAAAACTTTTCCTGTCCCCCATAGAATTTCATACTAAATGCATTTCGCCAAAGAGACAGTGCAGTTGTACCGAATCCTATACCTATATGCGTATATAGATATCTACCTATCTATATATCTATTATTAAAGGCAGCAGAAAACAGTTGATCTGGGCTTCACATTGGAGCTAAAATAAAGCTAGTGAAATTCAACAAGAAATCCATGTTACACACTCTAGTGACAGGCAACATTTCACTTTCCATCTTGTAACCAGAAATACTAGACTACAATCAGGGAACACTCCTTACTGAACCTCCTTCAAAATAAATCAGCACTAAAATCCCAGATGTTAAAGCACAGAGATTTTGGTGGTGTCCTGCAGGGAAAACGTCAGGGGCAGGAGAATGTGAAAATAAAACTAGGGCAAAACTACCTATCATTCATGCACAATTCAAAATGCAGACAGCACTCCCCAGCCACTGAAAAGTTTCTTGGGCTTCACGATCCATGCAGCTGACCTCATACTACAGGGCTGCACTGTTCTTGTATGCTTCCCAGCAGAACGCTTGAGTGCAGATTTCACTTATCAGTCTGGCAATCACAGGAGAGAGTTATGGGAAACATTGAAAAAAATCTAATTTCAGCCCCAAAATTCAAGGCAATTAGGCTCTTCTACAGTGTGCTGATATCATCCTTGTTTTCCGTGACTTTTTCAAAGGTCACCCTTCTTCCCTGCAAATTAAATGAGTTATAAGTAGTTTAGCCAAAGTGTCTCACCTTAGACTTGGATTTACAGCATTAGTAGAGATATGAGAGACTAGAGGTTTTCCCTGTCAATATTATTCTAAGAGGAAATCCAAAATTTCCTTTCCTCTGAAAAAAGGTGTAACATAATGTATCTCAAGGCAGAATACTTTCTATACGTGACCCAGAAATATGCGATAGGTTTTAATGGTCTTCAAATCACAGTATCTACTTACACTGACATCAGATTAAAAGTTTCTGACAATATTTCCTTTCCAACTTTGCCTTCATTCCAGTGTACACAATGCACATATCATTCAAATGTGACTGTCTTAATTAATATTCATGCTGATTTTGTGTCTGTGTCTGTATTAAATGGTGAGGCAAGAAGCATGGAAGGAAAGAAAATAGAGAATAGGAGAAGGTAAACACCTCTTGTTTCAAAAAAGACCTTCAATTTACATAGCTCCTTATCACACCAAAACACATTTGTGCTACAGCATCATCCGTGATAACAGGAAGACAATACATAACAGACTGGGGGTTTTTGGGCTCTACTGAGCTGATGGCAAATACTTTTCTCTTAGTGAAGTTCTTGCCAAACAAGCAATGGCTATTTAAAAGGTATGTGTGCAGGCACTTAAAGCCAGGTTTTCAGGGTGCCGAGTGCCCACCTGAGCAGAAATCAACAGGGCCTGCAGGCACTTGATCTCTCTAAAAAGCAGAGCTACAAATTTCAGTAGATTTTTCTCACTGTGCTATTATAACAATCTAAAGTAGGTCATAATTTGTACTTGCATTGTCAGTGACCTCATGTGTCATTTTTGGTCTTGGAATAACTTTTTCTTAATCCAAAAAGCTGAATTTACTGCAGTTAACACAGAGAACATATATGCATATTGTATGTTTATGTATCTATTGAATATACACACAGAATCATTAAAAAGAACCATAAATGTTAGGAACCCTTGCTGGAACATAAATATGCCTCAAAGAGAGTCTAATTATCATAGACCCAAAGTTTTATTTATTCTCATGAAATACAGCAAACTGATAATGTACTAAACATAGATCCTGACCAAAGCTAGACTGGCTCTTTTCAAAATACAGCTCTTGTCCCTGTAGGTAGGAATTCTGTATAGTGGCTGAGATATGCTGCTGTTAGTACAGTCTGTTCATCAGGGCACTTGCAACCGTGAAATGTTGCTTTCTGTATGGAGAGATATCAGTAAAAGTGTCTTGAACAAATTCATTCAAATGCTGCCTCACTTATGCCTGAGGGACCAGAGATTTTAAAATGCAATGTGAGGTTCTCACAAAAATTGCCTGCCCTTGGTGCACTAGACAGGTATCAGCTGCCTGCACAGACAATAAGCAGCAGAACTGAAGCCAAGACTGACAGTGGAACAAGATAGAATCATAGAATGCTAGAATCAATTAGGTTAGAAAATACCTTTAAGATCATCAAGTCCAACCATTGCCCCTTAATTTAAGTACATTACTTGTAAAAAGTACATGTAAGCCACATCAAGCTCTCTTCTCAGTCTTCAGCACCTTCCCTCAAAAAAGTCCCATTGCTTTTCAAGAGCCCAGTAGGCCCAGATGTCTGTATCCCTGCACCTACACTATCACTTGCTCCAGCCAAGGCATATAAACTGCATTTACATCCTGATCTGGTGACACTGTCACTGTCACCATGCACAGGTATAACTGGATAGCATATTTGGCACTGGGAAGATGCCACAGCACCTCAAACTACTAAAAAGCTGCTGAGAGCTGACTTTAGAGGGGAAAGAATGAGAAGGAAAACTCTGGCCTTTTTATAAGTAGATGAAGCTACAGAATTCAGTGTGGCCAAGCTGAACTTCTGCTCTCAGGTCAGTTCCAAAAAGCTCAGCCATATAGTAGGGTCCAAGAGAAGGTTAGGAACACGAGAAGACTTAAAACCTGCAATGGAGAAATGTCATGGCAGAGTTGGAAAATGTTAGGTCAGGATCAATAACAGAACCAGAGAGATGGAGAAAAACAGTTTCATAGGGAGCACTGGTAGGTCAGAGTCAGCCGAGGGAGGAGCAATGTCAGGACATGGTCAGCGAGTACAGGAAAAATTTCAGTCCATGCCACTGCAGGTACATGCACAGAGTTATGCAAGCTGATGTGAGAACAGGGTAACAGTAAAAACCTTGTTCTGGCAACACTAGATGCTATTTTCATCTACAGGAATCAAAACACTGTCAAAGCATGACAGCTCTTGATGGACCAGAACTCTCCTTGCTGATGCCCGGAGGTCATTGATAACTGAGGAACATCTAAGGAGAGCTCAAATGACTCCACTAGCTATCTTACAGCCAAGAGCTTTGTCACTGACAGCTTGTATCATTTTGCTGTAGATCTCACAGCTACCATGTGGCCCAGCATGTGTCCCTCATGTCACCATGTTCCCTGTGCAGGAGAGGATGCAATGTCACATGAGCCACTTTCCTGTTGTCTCCCTGTTACGAGCACAGACCACAGAACTGCACTGTCAACACTTCCCACACAAGGCTTACATGCTGAGGAGGTACAGCAGGAACATCTTCCCTGCACTAAGAAAAGCTGTCAAGTTACCCTTCCTTACCATGCATCCCACCAAAAGGCACGCAGTGACCTTCTCACATTTGCACTGATAACAGCAAAGCTGTAAGTGGTTAAATTAGCTGTAAAGGACTTCAGGGGTGTGCTTGCTTAGGCATTCAGACATAGCATAGCAACACAGCTATGAAGCTGTGCAAAAAAGCTATGCCCAGGGCACAAAAGCAAAGAGCATGGCCCCTGGGTAGCGACTTCTTGTTTCTGCCTGGAGAAGGGAGAAGATGTTAAATTCAGTGGTAAATCTTTCCTCCACTTTATACCAGCAAAGAAAAGACTTCAGTTATGAAGACCACAATTCTGTGTCTAATGGCACCTGACACTTACCTACCTCAAGTAATAATTACACAGAGAACTCTAATTACATCTTTGGAGACATAATTGGCCTAAAAATAATGGTGCTATTTCAGCTGGAAGAAATGCTAAATCAAAGCAGCCAAATTAGTTGTGGTTTTACAGATGATTAGTTGTGAGAGAAGGAGTAAATTTGAGCATACCATTTTATGCAATGTATCCGGTAAAGACACTGTAACACTGAGCATGAGTAATTACACAGCAGCCTTAAGCAATAAATGATCAGGGAAATAATCTAAAAGATTACAGTGCTGTGGGAGAAAGAGTGATATTTATTACAAGATGAAATCATTCCTTTTGGCTATTTTAAATTTAACTCACTTATTATTTACCATATGAGGATTTTAATTCTGTTCATGCATGTATCTTCTGTTTGTTAAAAAAGAAATCAAAAAAGAAGTGTGACAAATGAGATAGAAAGCATTACTAGGAAGCTGTTGAAAACAAAAATTCTGATTTCTGATATCCAGGCCTAAAGACTTCAGGCCTTTCTAGCGGACCAAACTTTTCTTCACATCTAATCAGTCAAAATAATCTTGACCTTACTTGTATGTTTCCTTAATGCTCCTGATTTCTAGATTAGACAGATAGAAAAGAAAGTTGAGAATCCATCTCTGGTATCTAAGATGTTAAGAAAGTCAACTTCCTACTGCCTAGCCAAGCCACAGAGTCTGGGTTCCCCCTCCCTCCACAGTTTTAAGAACAGAAATACATTCATATCAGGAATTCTCCAGCCTTCATTAAATATTCTGCATTCAACCCCCAATATCCAGGAAAAACATTTCAGTTGGTGACCAGTAGTTCATTTAACAATCCCACCACAGCACTATACCAGCTACGAGGAAGAAAACTAACTCTATGCCAACTAAAACCAGGACAAATTCTATTAATTCTTCATTGCCCTATATATGAAACTTGGATGCATGCTACATCCAAGACAGAGATTGTTTTAGTTGAGTTTAGATTCAATTGAGAAATAGCTATATTGTTCTGATAATAGCTATACGTTTGAATATATCATTTTGATGTACAGCTCCTTCTTGGTTTGGAGCATGAATGCTATGATTTTAATTCCACAAAGAGAGCTGATATGGGTTGTTATTAAAACTAAATAACACTATAACAGACAATGCTGACATTTCTGACATTTCTGGTGAATGAAGTTGCCAAACCATTATCTATCATATTTAAGAAGTTGTGGCAGTCAGATGAAGCTCCTGCTGACTGGGAAAGGGGAAATATAACCCCCATGTTTAAAAAGGAAGACCTGGAAAGCTACAGACCAGTCAGTTTCACCTCAGTGCCCAGCGAAATCATGGAGCAGATCCTCCCAGGAACTCTGCTAAGGCACATGGACAATAAGGGAGTGGTTGGTGACAGACAGCATGGCTTCACTAAGGGCAAATCATGCCTGAACAATTTGGTGGCCTTCTATGATAGGGCAGAATGACTGATATCATCTATCTGGACTCATTTGACTCTGTCCTGCATTATATCCTTGTCTCTAAACTGGAGAGGCATGGATTTGATGGATGGACCACTTGGTAGATAAAGAATCGGCTGGATGGTCACATTCAAAGAGTTGTGGCCAATGGATCAATGTCCAAGTGGAGATCAATGATGAGTGGTGTTCCTTCAGGATTTGTATTAGGACTGGTGCTGTTCAACGTCTTTGTCAGTAACATGGACAGTGCTATTGATGCACCCTCAGCAAGTCTGCCAACAACGCCTAGGTGTGTGGTTTGGTTGATACACTGGAGGGAAGGAATGCCATCCAGAGGGACCTCGACATGCTTGAGACATGGCCAATGCCATCTTCATGGAGTTCAACCAAGCCAAGTGCAAGGTCCTACGCCTGAGGTGGAGTAATGTCAAGCACAGATACAGGCTGGGTGGAGAGTGGATTGAGAGCACTCCTGAGGAGAAGGACTTGGGGGTGTTGGCTGACGAGAAGCTCAACAAGAGCTGGCAATATGCACTCACAGCCCAAGAAGCCATCTGTATGCTGGGCTGCATCAAAAGCAGTGTGACCAGAAGGTCAAAGGAGGTTCTCCCTCTCTAATCCAGGGCTAAATACTTCAATTTTCAGTCTGAGTTCAGTTTTGCTAGAAATTCTAAGGAAGAGACTATTTTCCTCAGACTGAGGTACAATTCCCCTTTTCTATGCCAGGGAGATTTGATTCTGTCCCTCAAAGTACCCTCACCATCAGAAATGAGAATGCTACAGTTCTGATATAGAAAGAATGCAAAATACCCCAAATACATAATCTCAGCTCAGGTGTAAATTAAAAGATTTGATTAACTAATTACAACACCTAAGAGGAAAAACAGACTCAAAAAAAAACCCCAACCCAGCCCAACCCAAACCAACACCAAAATCAAAAACAGAAACAAAAAAACCCATGAACAAATGAAATTAACTTTCTAGAAACCTACAACAGAAGAGGTGCTGTACAAACATGTCAAAAGAGATAATCCCCTTAACCAAAACAGAGGTTATAACTGCAGTGAAAAAGAACAAAAAGAGAAATAAAGCCACAGAATATGCTTGCAGATGACAAGAGAAGTAAACTGGCTCTGCTGACCTTTGCATGGGCAAGATTTGGAATAATTAACTACATGTGATCTCACTCAAGCTCAGAAAAAATAGTACGGCTGCGTTCATCAGCTACCTTAGTAGGACTTGTTATTTCAAGCACAGAATTGGAACAGAGTGGTTAGGTTCACATTTGGTGTACATATCAGGATGATATCATAGTAATCCATCACACTTCTGTTTCACACCTCTCCTGTCAACAAGTGACATGATTTCTGCAAGACTATGTAGGTGATAGGGTCATAGGCAGAAAAAGAATGCATGCAGCTCTGCAAGATGCCTCTCCAGATCATTGCTAGCTAGTTCTAGAAATTCAGTTACATTGACACTCAAACCACACTTTTGGGGAAGTACCAGAGAAAACTTACGATTACGTTTCTTCATTGTGAGCCTCTTTATCTGTTGTGCTGACACCTGCTCACTCTGAGTACCATTTTAAAATTTAGAACACACATGGAAACATCACTTAAGCTCAGTCAATTTTGTTGGGGTTTTTTTGTGCCTTAATAAGCTTAATGGAGCTGTTCAGTAGCATGACACAGCAAAAGGAACTTTCACAACAAGGTGTGTTTTAGCCTGCATTATTGCAAAAAACAGGGAGGGAGGATAGCATCTAACAAAGAGACAAGTTTCATACCATCAAAGCAGAGAAACTATCCAACAAAATTGCAATTATCAAAAATCATGCCTGCTTTGGCCTGCTTCTTGGTAGCTATCCCTAAATATTATTTGCTCTTAATATCCAAATAATTTACAAATTTACTGGAATAACTGAACACACTATCTAAAGGAGGGAATGTTATCATAACTCTATGCCTTCTTATAAACCTTTCTATACAAAAGCCCTAGGGTGCTTTTTTTTTACGTTAATTAAGCTCCCATTCTGATGGTTGGTACATTAAATATGACACTAGTTCTTTATTTATTTACTTTGTAGATTTACTTGTGTTAAATATTTACTTAAATATAGCACTGAGAATCAAGGTATGTTGTGAAGAGTTTAAAATTCAGGCTCTGATCCTGCAAGATCACCCTGTCTCTCTTAAGGAACTTGTTAGTGGGTGAAAACAGAGCACTTCTTCCTTCATTTTTGTAAGAGATCACTTTCAGCAATGTTTTAATTTAAAACTGGTAAATTCAGGCTGAGCTAGCAATTAGTTTGGAGAATGCCTAAAGGCAATTACCAGTTTGGTTTAAATTTTTTGAATAATCATTTCTTGTCCTTAATTTCTCTTCAGAAAAATGTTCCTTTATTTTATAAACCTCAACCACCATGCCAAAAAGCAAGGAAAAAATACCTCCAGTGAGTGGGTTTGGGGGCATCTGTATGGTTCCAAAACATAAGGAGAACCTGGGACTCCAACTTTGCTCTGAAAGATCAGTTTTTCAGCTCAAGTCAATTACAGTTTTTAGACATGAATGGCTAAAATCACCTGATTTGCACCCATTCTTTGTATTTGGACCTGCTAGTTTTAGTGGGAACAGAAGGAATTCATATCTTTTAACGACAATCATTTACATACAGGAGTAATGGCTAATTTCACATACATTTGAAATGCTGGCACTTATCTTCAAAGAGATTTTTTTTTTTTTCATAGGATTTGGAGGAAATGACTGAAAGCAAAGCAATTATTTCAGCAATTATTTACAGAAATTATTGTGACATTTAATTTCCACAGAAAGTAGAATAAATTGTAATATCCTCTGAAACCAAGCAGGGCGGTTGCTAAGGCTGCACTGAAAATAGCAGGCTTTTTCAAGTTCCCTCTTGATTTAATTTTGTCAACCAAGAAAACACTGGTCTGTCAATAAAATTGTATCAAATAGCTCATTTCTACAAGTTTCACGGTAAAAAATATTTTGTTCTTTTTTTGTGAAAAATTATCATCAGTAAGCACAATTTTTATTAAAAGGACCAGAAATATGAGCAGAAAATTCTTGCAAATGTGCTTTAAAATGAATAGTAACCAGATGTCAAATAGAATAATTGAAAGCAAACTCATTGCATTGATTGCAGTCTCTCTCTTTTTGTTATGAATAGGTGGAATACTGTATTCTTTCCATAGCTACTGGAGTGAAAATCTATGAAATTGTTATGTTCCTGTTCTTTTTTTTACTTTGGATTCCTATGAAATCAGGCTGAATTATAATATGAAACAGGACCACAGAGCTCAACATTTTCCAGCTATTTTATTCTGCTTAAAGCATTTCTGCTGTCAGCAGGTGTAAAATCTGCTGCCACAGAAAAGCATGGAAAAGTTAAACATGATTTTCTAAGATTTAACATAACTTGCATGTAAATGAGGCCGTATCTTGTGAAGACCTCTCTGTGCAAGCAGGGCTCAAACACCCGCCATGCATTGTGTCCACAAAAAACAGGCTGGAAGTGGAGTGCCACTTTTCATCCCTTTGTTCAGCAAGAAAAACAAGAGAAGACAGAAAGGAAGGAAGAAAAAATGAAAAAGCCCTCTGACTTAATAAATTCTTATACTCAGCATTCACATGATGCTAGTTACCCTAGCAACTGCCGTATCATGTGGGACTCCAGTTTGCCTCCAGGCTCCACAGCAGATTACAGAAATTTACTGGCTTTTGATCTTGAGAAATAGTTTACGTTCACACAAGACAGACACACATATACATCAGAAGATTGATACTCATGCAAGGAGAATGTTTATATTTCTAAGTAATTATCTGTGTACTTTCTAATTTTACTACTTAGTTCTGAAACCCTATCTGAGAGTTGACTGTCTTATTTGTTAACTCTGAATTTGAGATTAACTTAGTGCTCTCTTGATGAAGAGAAAAATAGCACTAATTGAGATCATCAGGGTAATGGGAAAACAGGAATTCCAAATAAACCATGGAAATAATATGTACAGAGCTGTTGCAGAGTACAAATATATGAGAGTGCCACCTGGTCCAAAAGATTTTTTCCATAAATCCATGTTTCCCCATATAGTTCTATCTAATTACTGTAAGTGATCAAAAATTTACAGTATAAAATCAATACTAGGTTTTCACTAACTTTTTAAAAATACTCCTTTTTATTTACAATTTTGTTGCTATTAAACTTACTGTTCTTCACTTATATGGCAACAGCTAAGACTGCACAGACATAACTTTACATCTATCTCCTCCACTTACTCCTGCCTGGCAAAGCAAATTTTTTAAGATACTTAACCACATCAGACAACTTTGAAAAAAATGCTTTTACTGATCTCCTTTCCTTCATTTCTGCATTTGTCTTTCATGTGATACAGATGTATTGACAGTACTCTGAAATTATTAACTTACATTAGGTCATGTTCCATAGATGCATTCACCAACTTTTTGTAGCTTATATATTGCTGATAAGGGAGTCTGAGTATCGTCTGCCTTCATCTAGACACAACCTAATTGCAGAATCTAATGAAACCAAAAGCAGAGCAATTGTAGAACCCATAAAATTAATTTCCACTCTTTTTTTTTTTTACACAAATTTGACATTAAATTTGAAACATTTATAAAATCTGAGAACAGTTTAATGTGGTACATAGAACATCCAGAATCTACACTGAAATTAAAGGAAGTGGTGATGGTGGTGAAGTCCCCTATAATAAACTCACAAAAAGATGACTACTTAATCTAAATATATGTTTGAATAAATATAAAATATAATTCAACTTCATTTGACTTTTTATTCAGTGCAACCACATTTCATTATTAATACATTTTTTCCTCTGTGTGTTAGAGGTAACAAAATCAATTTATTTAATGATATGGAAGAAAATAGAGTAGATTACACTTACTTGCAGTCCAACACTAACCAAAATCCACTAGCATCTTTGCTAGTAGCAACTTTGCTATTATTTGCATAGCAAACTTTTCTGACCTTGTCTCATAAAGCATTTCCAAATTCTTTCTTCAGGGATTAAATATCAAAGAGAAAATAATATTAAACCAGAAGTCGTGAAAGTGCCTCGCAGCAAGGATTAAGTAATAGAAACACAGCTACTAAAGTACTAGAGGCAGTTTTTAAGGTCATCAAAGCTAAAAGAGTGAAATGATAAATGAGGCATCAGAACAGCAGCTACATGTAGCAGGGGCCATGAGTTTCAGAATCTGGGGTTCCTGGCAATAACTGCTATGCAGTGACGTGGACAGCTGGACTGACCTGACAGCTTGCTGCTGCTGAAAGCCCCCGTTTCCCCCTCCCAGCTCCCTTTGTTTTTTCACTAGCTCTCACTGGACTCCACTGCTACCTGATCTAAGCCACCACAACTGCAGGAAATGTGCTATTTTTATTCCTGGATCTATTTTGTGTCATTCTAGCAGGACACAGCAACTCATAGGTGATGGAGCAGCGTGACGGCTCACAGAGAATGAGCAGTGGGAACATAATGAAAGTGCCAGTGAGTTCAAATCTTAATCCATGAGACATGCTAATCCAAAATAAATAGCAAAACTCGCAATTTTCATCATTTTGGTAGCATAGAACACCAAAACTTTTGTGTTCTAAAAATATTTTTAAGCAGATAGGTGTAAAAACCAACCAAACAACTTTTTAAATTTAGAGTTAGCAGATTAGTGCTCACTTTCATTTGTAGGTGTTCAGTCCAAATATAAATTAACACAGGATACACAATGAAACAGTATGTCACACAGGAAATGTTCTTTAAAATATTGCTGCCTCCTCCCCATAAGCAGAATGTGAGCTTGGAAGTAATTATTACATGAGAATTAGCCAGAAGAGACTGTCTTTAATCTTAAATTTCATCCTTAAGTCTATGCTGTCACAGTAGTTTCTATATAATGGGAACAAGTTGTTTCTGAACAAGGAACCATGCCTCTAGCCATTTAGTATGCAGACTGCACTACCATGTAGCAAGCTCTTGGCTACATCTTGTTCTGCATAAATATCAGCGCAATGATTCAAAGAAAACTAAGTAAACTAGACCATGTGCAGTCCCCTGTTCAGTCTATGCTGCATGAGTCTAAGAAGGCACAAGGGCACAATGGTTAAACATTTAGTTCAGCTGAACATGCATCTCGATCAGAAGTTATGGATCTGATACAGATATTACTGGGTGATATATTAAATTCAGAGTGGACGTTCTAATGGTCTCTCACATTCTGAAGTCCTTAAACTTGAGAACTGGGAAACAGCAAATGTGATCTTGAAAGTTACCTTTCTAGGCTGTCTCAGAGAAATTGCCCTGTAATACAAGACTTCAATTATTTCTTGTATCTTTATAAAAGCCTTCTCCTTTTCAGGATCATCCAATTGATTTCTACCTTTTGCTTATTCTTTACATATTGGGAACATAAAAAGAAAAACAAACACAATATTAATTTTCCAAAACCTGACCATAGACTTCGCTTTCTATCAGCTTATATTCACACTGAGCAGCCAAGTCACATACACCCTTCATGGATAGCTACCAAAAAAAAGTATTTGCTTCTAATAATTACAGTTAAGAGTGGCCAAATTTAGCATAAAGTTTCCAGTCATAATTACTTTTGGACTGGTAACAGGACAAGATGAATTGCAGTACAAGAGAGAAAAAATCTAACTAGGAAAGGAAGAAATAAATCATTTTTTACCAAAAGAAGTTTTACCAACCCAAGATTCAAGCCAATAGAAAACACATTTCAACCCACAAACATATCTTTAAAGTCAATCAAGAACATTATAAAGTGTTGCAAACCGCAGATTTACTTTCAACAGGCCAGCTTGCATTAACATGTTTTATCCAATATGTGTAATAACAATTATTAGTTGTTCTCTCAAGAATATTTCCTGCATCTTCATTCACTACCAGAGTTCAAGGTGCTAAGTGCAAGTAAAGCTTCAGGATGTTGAAAATAATTTGACTGGTTAAATCTGACATGAGAAAAAAGGCACAGACTAGGAGCTTTGTTTGTCATTTTCCATCATAACCTCCAAATTGCACCTGACATTAACAATTACCTTTTTCTCATAAATTGTTATCATATCATTACAAACATTCCCAAAAAGATTTCTTTTTTTCAGCTATAGAATTTAGTCATGGTTCATGTTAATTAGAGATGATCACAGAATTATACAACTTTTTAGTTTTCCAATTTCAGGACCAGGTTTGCATTTGATAGTGGGCATTTAATCTTTCAGACATCTTATAGCATCCTGGTGATACCACCTTATCTGGATGATTAAGGACATATTTCATCTTCTGAACAGTCTCAATGGGAGCTCAGTCTCAATGGGAGCTTTAACTGGAACAACAACTGGCTGTGTTGAAATTGAACAAAGTGAACAGCTTGCTGACCTTCCTTCTGCAGGAAATTTAAGCTTTTAGCAATTCATCAGTCAGAATTACTACCATTTCACTCCAGATGAGGATCAAATATGAGCTTCTCAGATCAAAGGTACAAGAAAACTTCTCGTTTGTGCAAGTAGAATATTACAGATAGATACTCCTTTTGGTTTATTTTCCTCAGTGGTCTTTGAAAGATACCTTGGGTATGTCCTGTGGTTTCAACTACTATCTGGAGTCGTTGCCATCTCTCCTCTGATTAATCACATACACAATTACTGCTTTTTTTTTTTTTCCTGGCAGAATGTTTATAAATTAGTATTAAGCATTAACTGCTGTCAGACTAAGGGCTTGTCGTCTTCTCATGGCTCATTGTCAAATAATAATAAAAAGCCACCAGCCCCTTCAAAATTATTTCCCTTGAGCTCGGCAAATCTCAACTGAGAATGTTTTCCAAACACATTCGCCAAATAAGCCTTTTCTTCTTGAAAACTGCCCACTTGAGACAATCTCTTCATTCCAAAATTGTCTTGATTTCTTTAGTTCCCCTGAATTAATCAGTGAAAACTCCACATAAGTGGAGATGGGGAAGCAGGTGACTGATTGAAGGTTTGACATCAAAATTAACTGTTACAGCTTTTTTTTTATGAAGTCCAGCTCCTCTGTCATTAAAACCAGTGGCTATTATCCCATTGACTTGAAGGCTAAATCATACAAACAGGGAACATGCCATCATTTACATGCATTAAAAAAAAATAAATCTTTTTGAGGCCACTGCAACAGTGGTTTCAATATTGATCAACATTTTGGATTACTCTGCCTTTGGAGATATAAAGCATATATTGTATTTCAAGAGTGGGTAAGAATAAGGTTTTTTTCTCTTTAAGTTTTTCAAAGTCTAGAGCTAAGAAGACAGAAAAAGAGTCATATCAAGTGCATCTCTGGTCTTCTAAAACTGGAAGGCAGATATAAACAGCCAAGTATTGTAAAAATGAGACCAGCATTTTAATAATAGTTTGCATTGGTAATGTCTGGTTTTCCGCAGACATTTTTGAACTTAGCCACATAATCCAGTACAACAAGGGTAACCCTGAAAAATACAGTATGGGATCCTCAGTGAAATTTTGTGTTATGATTTGCTAGTGGCATTTAGGTGCCAATGTCATCATTCAAGGGTGTAACTAGTGCCAATGGGAACAGCTGTTTGCTTCACCATCAATAGTACTGCCTGCAAGACTTGGGACTTCTCTGGAAGCTACTGAGAAAAATGAAGACTTGGTTAGATTTGTAACATCAGTTTAAGAAAGAATAAATTCAGGCCTTAGGTTGTTTGTTTTTTTTTCATTCCATTACAATTCTGAATATTCATTCTTCAAAATTACATTCCAAGATAAAGCATCCTAAAATTCATACCTCTGAGCAGTTATTACAAATCCCACAATTCACCATGAAAATTCCTCATTTATGCTCCTTTCCCTTCACAGCCAGATATTTACCCCCCTATGGCGGCTGAAACACCCCAGGTACTATCAGAATACCTTGGGATGTAAGCATGTGACAACTGATCTAACTGATTTCATAAGAAGGAAATCTTGAAAGCGCTAAGCATCCCTATGTTTTGAGAGATGAGCCAGCAAGAGAAAAGACTGGCCTTGTTTAACAGACAGCTTCAGCTGGAACTCAGGAAAAAATGTGAGTTTATGACTTTGCAAGAAGGGGCAAGCTATTCCGAGAGGACTACAAGAATGCTGCGAAGTTATTCAGGGAGAAAATTAGAAGGCCCAAAGCCCAACTAGAATTAATTTGGCTACTGCCATAAAAGACAATAAGAAGTGTTTCTATAAATACATTAACAACAGAAGGAAGGCTAAGGAGAATGTCTGTCCTAACCTGGGAGGTCCTGGTTGACTGAGTGTTAGCAAATGTGATGCTCATCTATAAGAGGGGCTAGAAGGAGGATGGGGGAACTACAGGGCTGTCCCTCTCTCCTCACTGTAAGGGAAGATTATGGAGCAGATTATCTTGAAAGCAAATGCGTGGCACATACAGGACTACCACGTGATCAGGTCCAGTGAGCAGGGGTTTGTGAAAGGCAGGTCCTGCTTAACTAACGTGATCTCATGCTATGTCAAAGTGACCTGCTTCTTGGATGAGGAAGAGGGTGTGGATGTTGGAGAAAGTGGCTGCTCACATCTTCAATAGCTTTACTGTTCTCTGGATAGAAACCTGTCTGGGTGGCCAGGCCCAGAGAGTGCTGGTGAATGGAATGAAATCTAGTTGGTGGCCAGTCACAAGTGGTGTTCCCCAGGGCTCAGAATTGGGGCTGTTTAATATCTGTATCAATGACCTGAATGAGGGGATCGAGTGCACCCTCAGTAAATCTGCAGATGACACCATGTTGTCTGGGAGTGAGTGTTGATCTGCTTGAGGGTAGGAAGGCTCTGCAGAAGAATCTAGACAGGTTGAATCAATAGGCTGAAGACAGAGGTGTGAGGTTCAACAAGGCAAAGTGCCGGGTCCTGCACTTGGGTCACAACAACCCCCTGCAATGCTCCAAGCTTGGGGAAGAGCAGCTGGAAAGCTGCTTGGCAGAAAAGGACCTGGGGGTGCTGACTGATGGCTGCTGAACATGAACCAGCTTGTGCCCCAGGTGGCCAAGAAGGCCAACAGCATCCTGGCCTGTATCAGCAGTAGTGAGCCCAGCAGGATCAGGGCAGTGATCATCCCCTGTGCTGGGCACTGGTGAGGTCACACCTCAAATCCTGTGTTCAGTTCTGGGCCCCTCACTACAAGAGAGACATTGAGGTGCTGGAGCGAGTCCAGAGGAAGGCAATGGAGCTGGTGAAGGGCCTGGAGCACACGTCTCATGAGGAACAGCTGAGGGACCTGGGGGTGTTCAGTCTGGAGAAGAGAGGGCTCAGGGGGGACCTTATTGCTCTCTACAACTGCCTGAAAGGAGGTTGGAGTGAGGTGGGGGTCGGTCTCTTCTCCCAAGTAACAAGCGATAGGATAAGAAGAAACAGCCTCAAGTTGTGCCAGGGGAGGTTTAGACTGGATATTAGGGACATGGAAAGATTTATCAAGCACTGGAACAGGCTGCCCAGGGATGTGGTAGTCACCACCCCTAGTGGTATTTAAAAGACACATAGAACATAGAATTATTTAAGCTGGAAAAGACCTTTAAGATCATCAAGTCTTCGGGAGTGTCACATCCTTAAAAAAAAAAAGTGCTGGGGACATGGTTTAGTGGTGGACTTGGCAGTGCTGGTTATACTTGATCTTAAAGGTCTTTCCCAGCCTAAATGATTCTGATTCTATAAGAAGCAAGTAGTCCAGCCTTCTAAAAATACCACTGAAATGTTAAGTTTTGTTAAACACTTGACTACATCTGAAACATGGCTGCACCTCACAGATTGGAACAGTCTTTAGAAATCGTCTTGTCCCACCTCTGCTCTCTGGAGTGATGAATGAATATTTTGCTGTTTACAGTTCTACTTCAAATCTTCTCAATCAATAGGACTCCCACTGTTTACATGGAAGTTTTCCTACTATTTTAGCTGATAGCCCCCACCAGCATTTCCTCCTCTGATACTTTTTTCTCCAATTATCTCTTCACCAAAAGTAATTCTGAAATATCAGTTACACATTGAAGCACTAATAAAATTTAAAGATGATTATATTTTACAGAAAACATTAATGTAGATGGATAGGTAGATATCTTGGACAGAGTCAGTTGCTTGGAGCTGCAGCTATTCTGGGTATCTCTCAATTTCCCTTCATAACAATTGGAAAATGTTTGACCCAATTAAAATAAAAAGTTGAAATCATTGAGCTAAGGCAGAAACAAAATAAATCTTACATTTAATGCATTTTTCTCTCCACTGTATCCCATTCATTCATCTTAAAATGTTGGTATTCTGCCATCCAATATTCCAGTGCACTCACCCTTTGTAGCTTTATCCAATTCCAGACGGTAGGTCACACTGTGAACTACACTACACTATTTCTGGCCCAAAACAGACTTCTAAAAGCATCTCAGTACCTAAGGCTTTTGACATTTTTTGAGTTTCTGAAAAGTAGGTTAATGTAAAGCACTACAGCAAATCATGGCTTGCTCTATTTTTCATAGGGTCCAAGCTGTTGATGCTGTTCTCAAAGTTCTTGCATGTTTTAGCACTTCTGTCTCCTTCACCTTCACAGAAAGGTCATCTGGAGCTTCAGCAGGCTAGCAAAATGCCAATAACAAATGGGGCAATAATCCTACCAGACACCACGACATCATAGTTGGCATTTATAACAGAAAAAAATAAAGAAGCTTGAAGATTTTTTTTTTTTTTTAAACTGAAAATAGTATTAAGGAAACATCACAGACAAAAGTTTTCTTCTTGTTCAGGCAGCCTCCTAAAACTTTGCTTTGTCAAAGAACTGTGAAATCGCACCATCTACCTATTGTCACTGTGTAGAGCTGCATAACATCACAGAAACACCAAAGGATTTTATTCCCTCCAAACGCTCTTCTAAACTTAGATTTCATCTAGGTTTGGGATTATGAAAAGTGTATATACCCAGCCTTGGGCTCCTCCTTTCTACCTTCACTGCAGCCAAGCTCTGGTCATACATACTGCTAAAATGTCCCATCACCCTCCCTAATCATTCAGAAATATGGACAGCTGCTTTCTAGAAAGATTTGAGACAGCACACCATCTCCTTCCATGACTTTTCTTGTTTTGACACTGAAACCATACAGTATTTCACTCTTCCTACTCTTGCAGCACTGCCCCTCTGGAGTTTTCCAATTATTTCGCCAGCCTTTTCCCTCATATGTTCTGGTGAATTCTTTCTGCCCACTCTCCACAGAAATAAAAGCACTGTGGAAAGCCCTTCTTTTCTGTCCTCTCCCCGTTTTCACTCCCAACCAACTATTTGATAGCTAAGATCAAGCACATGCAGAGAACAAGTCTCCTAAAATTGGATGGAATGTGGTCATTTAATATCCTTACCTTCCCTTTTGAGTGCATGTCAATCAATCCTGGATTTTTCCCCACAGGCTGAGTCTTCTTTCCTTATCTATTCTAATGTGGCCTAGATAGTTGCTCTGTAGGTTTGTCTTGATGTCATCCTCTACCACTAAACTACTGAAGCTAAGCCTAAGTTAAGGAGGATGTTAGACAGACTAGGTATTGAAACATTAGGGTAACATTTCCTCTCTTGAGGCATCCCACACAAATGCACAAGATCAGGTTTAGCACTTAGCCCACTGGAGCAGTAGCACTGAATCTTGACTACTGCCATCCAGAAGTAGCCAAACACAGCAACCAAAGGCATCTTCTGAGGGAGTACCATCATTAAGAATGACCCCACATTACAGAGGGGGAAAGGAAGGTGTCTTTAATATTAGCATTGTAACAAATCTACCTTTTCAATTTTAGATCTGCATTCTTCCTACAACAGCTTAACAACTTACATTTCTGCAATGTACCTCCACTATAAAATTAGTGTTCCTCACAATTTTTTTCTATTTTTTTTTTTTTTTTTATGCTTACATTCTCCCTGAAGATCCTTTCTTCCTATTGCTTACTTTTAGTACTGTCCTGGGTTTAGCAGTAGCAGTCAATTTTTCTCCTTCTTGGTAGCTGGTGCAGCACTGTGTTTTGACTTTCAGCCTGGAAACAGTGCTGATAATACCAATGTTTTCAGTTGTTGCTAAGTAATGTTTACCCTGACCAAGGACTTTGTGAGGCTCATGTTCTGCCAGGGAGAAGGGGAAGCCAGGAGGAAGCAGAGAGGACACCTGACCCAAACGGACCAAAGAGGTATTCCATACCACAGCACGTCATGCCCAGGGGGGGTAACTGGGAGTTACCTGGAAGGACACGGGGTCTTCTGGGTTGGACTCGTTTCTTGGGGGGTGCTATTGTATTCTCTTCCCTTGTTATTTTCCCTTACCATTGTTGTTGGTGGTAGCAGTGGTGATTTGTGTTGTACATTGGTTGCTGGACTGTTCTTGTCTCAACCCGTAGGAGTTGCACTCTTTCGATCCTTCTCCCCCTCCCTCTGGGAGCAGGGAAGGGGAAAGCCCACGAAGGGGGGGGGGGGGGGGAGCCTCGATTGCTTCCAGCCTGGCACCACTCACTGGGAGTGAGTGAACAAGCTGTCTGGCTAGGGTTTAAACCATGACAAGTACACATTCCTCTTTAAGATGAAGTTTAACACTAATAACTTGACTCCAGAGAGACCACCCCCCCCAAACATCCACAACATCAAAATTTCATTATGTTGGATAATTTGTTTCAGGTTCTTTGGAACCACCAAAAGAGTAAGAAACAAGTTATGTTATCAATTAACAATTCTTTGCTTAGTCTGTTATAAGTAGTATAGCATAAGTAGCATTTCCCATATGCTATGAGAGCTGCAAGTGTGTATGAGTTACGCAAACAATATCACCATGTGTAAGCACCTTCATGAGCAAACCACCAAAGAGATGAAGTACCAACACACATTTTATGTTTGAACTTTGCTAGCTATCAGTCTCTCTATTGGTGTAGCTTTTCAATTATGACACAGGATGGCCCTAGAAACATGCACAAAATATTAGTAACTGCATGCCTCATTTCCTGAAACAAAATAACAAACTTAAGCATCTATTTCATAGACACCCAAGATCTCCACTTTAAAGTTGTTTTTAAATGATGCCTGGTCTAGAGTTGTATTTTTTAAATGTCCTCTCCCTCCTGCACAGCAAAACATTCCACAACAACAGGTATTTATACCACCCTTTTTATTTTTCAGCCAGAAACGCAGTTTTACAGGGTATTTCGTTAAACATTGGAGTTTATTTCTTAAAGAAAATCCCCATCTCTTTGGCATCTGACCATAATCTGTTTTTCAAACTAAAGACTATATAAGAAGATTTTACTTTCAAAATCATTGTTCAATACATTGAGTTTACACTTGTGTTGTTAGCTTTTAAAAAAACACATAGGTTTGTTGCAATGATTTAAAAAACCTAAAAAAAAAGATAATCAAACTAGCAAAATGCAGACTAATGGGCTGCCTTCATTTACCAGCTGTGGAATGACAGAATGAGGACTCCACAGTGCATGCACTAAGTAGTGCTTTCTATTCATTCTGAATGATAAACAAACAAATATTAATTCTACCAGAAACAACTGATCAAACAATTTATGTTTCAAAAAATGTGATCTTATTTTTAAACTACTTCTGAGAGGTCATCAGCCAAAAGCTGCACACTGATTCAAGTAAAAGATTGCACCTAAAATTAAAAACCCCTCTAAAAACTATTGCTCCTTTTTAAAGTTACTACGATGTTTTAAATACATCTACGAATACAGCTGCCAAACTGAGTTTTACATCATGACTGGATAAAAAATTCTTAAGTAACATAAGTAAGCCAGTGTATTCAATCTACTGAGATAAATAATCCAGGATTATCTCTTAAAAAAAAGCAAACAACAAAAAGTAAATCAAAATCGGCTTTCCAGATCTCTAGTGTTCAGTGCTTCAAATCAACTGCACTTCCAAAATAATGAAGTTATTTAACATCTCCTGTTACCATGCATGATACTGAAATCACAGGTTAAAAATCAAAACCATTACTGACATATCAAAGCAGACATTCCAGTTTATTTACTGGAATCTGCAGTGAATCATTTTTTGTGCCATAACAATGTGAAAAAAAAATCCCACTTACAAAAAAAAATCTTTACTCCCCAAAAGATTTTTTTCTAATGACTCAAATACTTATCCTGAACAAGTTTTATATAGAACAGAGGAGGCAAAGCAACTACTTCCACACAGAAACAAAAAAAAAAAAAAAAAAAATCATTTAATAGGATTCAAGTAGCAAAGGTTTGCTCTGAGTTAATCTCACCCTCATCACCATTGTAAGTGCAGTCTGAAAATGTTTGAACTTAATTGCTTAAACAGAAGTGATCTTATTTAACCAAGCTCACTTTCCTCTCCATGTGAAAAGAAAAAATAAATACGTATGTTTTACTGTAGAATACAGGAACAGAAAGTCAAACCAAAAAACCTCCTAAACTTAAGCACTTTTCCAAGAGCAGTTTCTAACATCAGGCCAAAATCAGCAACAACCAAGCAGACATCACCATTTTTTCAGTGTTAAATTACTGGAAATACCAGCTCAAACTGTTAAAAAAAAAAAAACCAATCCCAAACCCCACAATCAAAAGGTGGTGTTTTTTTTTTTTTTGTTAAAAGGTGTTCAAAGAAAATATCCACCAGTTGAAGTCAAATTTGCATCAGAAGCTGCTTTCTTAGGAAAGATTTCTCCCTCCACGTATTTTTAACACATTGCCATTTCCAAGATTCTATTCAAATATATTACTTTCTGATAACATTTAGCTGATACAACCACATACAATGTGGATAGTCATGTACACAGTACAACAGTGGATTTTTGCAGCAACAGAAATAACAAGAAATCGGTTCTAAATTCAAGTTGATGGTAGCTCATGTGCTATTTCTTGCAAACACACGGTCCCCTCTGAGGTTGAGGTGTTGGAGCTGGTATTGTAGCACTTCCGTGTCAGCAGGTTCCTTAATGCTCATTTTGTCTAAATTGAGGTAGTCCAGGGATTTCGAATGAGCCCATTTACCTTTTAAAAGGCAAAGAGGCAGGGGACCATGAAGTGCCTTGTAAGGTTCATATGGTAAAGCCTTAGTGCATTTATCCCCTGAGCTCGGCATCCTTCTCCTCCTCCTTCCATTTACTGCTGGGATCTCATATGGCTGATAGTACCTACTTCTAGTTTTGTACAAACGGGAGGAACGTGTAAGTCCTGAATCAAGCTGTTTGGAGTGCAAGTTTGGCCCAGATTCCCCTTTATTCTCTTCACTTCCTGTACACTTCTGGGCTAATTTTAGCAGCTCCTCTCCAGTTGTGAAGCCGACCAGGTAGTTAGAATCCATGTGCAGGATTTGATATCCCGCAACTGTCCGTCGCATTGGTGAGCAGGGGGTACTGGAACAGCGTGGCTTCTCTGCTTCCATCCTGCCCACAGGACTCACTTCTGCAAGAGGCACAGGAAGGGTGGATATGGTAGTTCTGGACTCTCCACTTATGTCAACTTCCATTTTAAACACAATGCTATCCTCCTAAAAATAAAACAGATCTTGATCAGAAATAAAGCTTTTATGCAACACAAGGACTTGAGAGAGGACTGCAGAAATGAGATTTTGTATTACCCAGAAGTTATGACTGATACTTTTCTATCCAGCCTTGCTTTATGTTCTACAGGTTGATAGCAAAACTGACAACAGCTTTTTATCTTAGGTGTTTTAATAAAAGAAACCATAAATATGTTCCCGATATTCTCAAACATTAAAATTGTTCTCGAGTAGTACTGTACCCAAAAAAGAAGCTTCTTCCCACTCGATTCCTTATAGCCCCTCACTATAATAGCAATTTCTGTGTAATCAACTGTGTATTTTTGCTATTGACAATAGTTTCAGTAAAAAGAGCTTTCAATAAATGTGTTTAAAAGCTACTACCTCAGTCAGGCACAACCACAGACCAGACCTGATGCTCACCTCTTACAGATGTGAAGAAAGCTTGCTTTATATTCCAAAAATGGCATCCTGGCTGTTCAACACCTGTCCTTATAGGTCATCAGCAAATTCCCCTTTCCCTCATCCTATTTTTTTAGTCACAATTAACCAAAAGCACGCACACTATTTTATTCTAATGTATTTCTAACACAGGAAACAGCATACTGGTAGTGTTTAATGAATAAAGCATAATATTCTTATAAACATCTTAAGAATAACCAGTCTTCTGAATCCTATGGTTTTCTATTTCTTTTGGAAACAGACTATTTTGCCAGGACCTCATAGCTTTGTACTTCCTCACAACTCTTCCAAATACATTGTCTTGTGCCTTTACAGATACAACTGTCTGCCACAAAATATTACCACCTCTAAATGGGAAAGGTCAGGTCACTATCTCAGCAAGTATATACCAGTGGATGCCAGAACACAGACAATGCTTAATTATTTTCCTTTTCTTGTTTTCAGCATCATCTACACCATTTCAGTGACACAGCCTACATCACAGAAGAGTCATGGGGCAGTGCTGTCATGGAGCAGGATCATCACAGATAGAGCAGGGTTGACACAGACAGGTAGAGCGGGGTTGCCATAGGACACATGCTTGGTAGCATCCTATACTGCCATGTCTGAAAAGACAGCTCTGCAGGTACTATTTTGAAACTATTAACCTAAATAATAACAAAATTATACTCAGCCTTTGACTAAGGACAGCTATTAAAAGAAAGACAGTGGTTAAAAAAAAGACCTACTCCAAGATATCAGGAAAAATAATCAATGCAGCTTAAGTTTTTTGGGTTTCTTTTTTAACTGAAGCACTTTAAATGACTAGCTCTTTGTCTCAATGCAATCGGCAGCAGGTATTTGGGTGTTTGAAGGAAAGGTGTCTCATTCACTAACACCATCCACATTGCCGACGGTCAAACTTACAAGAGTTATGCATATAATGGCATTAAAGTTGTGTTCTCTGCTGCTTTCTCAAATGCTCCTTCCCATACTTAAATACTAAAATGAGTGTTTAAGTGTAACACAACTACAGAATAAAAATTAATAAAAGCCAAACAGCACATGCAGGTACAGTAAAACTGAGTTAAATTTACAACTAGTGAGAACAGAAAACTTTGTTCTGGAATACTCAGTTCATGTGACTTTACCATAACATACTGCATTTGCATGTGATTATGCATGCCTCATGGCAAAGCCAACAGCATAAGGCTGGTCTAAAATGAGCAGATTATGAAGAAAGCCATACTACAAAGTAAGCACTGTTATGCAAGAACTTAATTTCAGCAACTGTGCTGCCACTGCCTTTGTTTCAAAGACAGTGTGAGAATCACCCTCTTCTGTCTTCATTATTCTAACAAGTCTTATTTTTTTCCCTTGAGGAAGAGTGCAAACACACCACGTCAGGCAGAATATGGTTCAAAATACACCAACAGCAGCAGGGTGGTGGGAGGAGCAGTTTTCAGTAATGGACGCGACTAGGAAAAAGGATGAAGAATAGACTGGGAAACAGGAAGATGAATCAGTGCTGCTCACTTCTACTCCCTGTGGTAAAACAAGGCATCAAGTGTTCAGTCTTCACTACACTCCTCCTGGAAATGCTCTAAGGACTCTTACTGTATTCAGGACAAGCTCTGTCAGAAGTCGGCCAATGACTGGCACAAGCATTGAATGCTCTTCCACACCACAGACTCTCCTCCATCACTCCCACTGAAGTCTGCGCAACTTCAGGCTTCTGCCATCAATTCATTTCCACATGTAGCTATACAAGTATGTGCAGTGGCTTATTGCCCCACTCTAGTAAGCACACTAACAAGGAAAGACAGAATCATGTTCATAGGAAATACCTACCAATGCACATAATTGGCTACTTCCTTTGAAATAGGTACATACAGACTCACACTTAGGCCAGCTAAATTCCCTATGTAAACCAGCATGCATAACTTACATAGAAAGAAGTTAGGACTCAAGACTGTTTTCCTATGCATCTGTAAACTACTCAAAACAGCACCCCAGCTGTTCAGATACATTCCCCAACTACCTTAATATGCAGAGACAAAACTGGCAAAACACACCTGCCAATAAACCAAAGCAGCTTAGGAAGCATCTTACTCAAGACAGTAACACTAATGCAGTCAATGTATATCATACATACTACAATCTCCATTTAAACAGAACCTTCAGCTTCTCTTTACCCTTCACTAAAAGCAAGATTTATTACAGAGAAATACAAAGCCACCCCTACAAAGCTGGGCACTAGTTTGTTACCATCAGACAAGTGCAGTAATAGCATATTCACGTTTAGTACTTGCCTCAGAGTACCAAGAACGGCATGGCCACTGTTCGTGATTATAACCTGTAACTGAAGAGAGAGCTATGAACGACTGCGCACCCAGTTGCTAGCGGCGCACCGTTACTAGCGGCTAGCACGGCAAGCGCCCCTGAGCAGCCCCACTGCAGGCCCCGCATGACAATTCCACTAGCTTCCTTCCGCGGGCGGGTACCAGCGCGAACGCCCCGAGTCCCTCCTGGCCCTGCCCGAACAGCTCCACCACCGTCAACTTACCCGCACTGCCTCCTCAGCCGCTACCGACCAAGGGGCCCTGCGCCCCGCGAGGCGGGTAGAAAGGAGCTCTGCGCCAGGGCCTCCGCGCTGCGCTCGTGGGGGAAGCCCCTTCCCATGAGCCCTGCCGCGGCCGCGGACTCGCAGCCCAGTCGAGAACGGCCCCGCACCGCTACGCGGGGCGAGGAGAGGCCCCGCCACCCGCGGCAAGGCCGGGTCGGGCTGCTCCCCGTGACCCCCACCCCGGGCCCCGCTAAAGGTGCCGGCCGCACCGCTCCCACCGTGGAGCCAGGGCCGGCCCGGCTCCCCCCACCCTGCCCTACGGGCACCGCTGGACGCACCCGCCGTCCCTGTTCAGGTGCCCGCTCCGTGAGGCGCGGACAGACCCAAGGCGCCATCCCCGCCTCCTACCTGCGGCGCGGACGGAGCAGGAGAGCACCTAGTGCCGCCCTTCACTTCCCTTTCCTTCCCTTCCCGGCCCGGCCCGGCCCACGCGCTGGGCTGGGGCACGTCCCAACGGCAGCGACAACCCCTCCTCTCCGAGGGCCGACCCCTCTCGGGTGGGACCGCCCCTCGCGTGATGGTGGCTGGGAGGAGGAGGCCGAGGCCGAGGCCGCGGTGGCGGTCGGGACGGGACGGGACGGGACGGGACGGAACGGAACGGAGCGGAGCAGAGCAGACCAGGGCCGTAAGGGGAACGGCTCAGAAGCAGAGTTTAGGATTGCTCGGGATGTCGGTGTTCACTGCTCTGTGAATGTTGTGGGTTTTCCTCATTTCTCTTGTAATACTTTCAAACTTATGGCGGTAGAATCAACACAGAATGGTTGAATGGTCTGGGCTGGATGGGTCCTTAAAACTCATCCAGTTCCAATCCCCTGCCACAGACAGGGACACCTTCCACTAGAACCGGTTGCTCCAAGCCCCATCCAACCTGGCCTTGAACACTGCCAGGGATGGGGCAGCCACAGCTTCCTCTTCCTGGGCAGCCTGTGCCAGCGCCTCAGCACCCTCACAGGGAAGAGCTGCCTAAGAGCTCATCTCAAACTACGTAATATCCAATATCTAGTCTAACCCCCAGGAGCAGGACAGGGGCCTGGTGTCTCCACACACCTCTGTGTTTTCCTGTGCTTGGCTGGGGCCAGGGCTGCACTGGAAGAGGCAGGAGACTGTAGGTGTCTGGAGCAAGTGGTGGACATTGTCTACCTGAATTTGTCCAGGGTTTTTGATTCAGTGTCTCACAGCCTCCTCCTAGAGAAACTGACACATTACGGTGTTGACAAGCGGTCTGTATGGTGGTGAGGGAAATGGTGACAAGCAATACCCCAGGGGCAACCTGTTACTGGTGGGTCCCCCAAGGGTTGATAGCGAACCAAATACTGTTCAGTATCTTCATAAGTGATCTGGATGATGAGATCAAATTGTAATCTGATGAAGTTTCCCAACGGTACCAAAGTGAGTGGGGAAGTGTGCACTTTGGAAGGGAGAGTCAACCTGGAGGTTGAGCTGGATAGGCTGGAATAGTGAGCTGACACGAACCTTATGAAGTTCAACAAGGTCAAATGTAGAATCTTGCAGATGGGTAAACATAATCCAGAAGTGAAGCACAGACTGCGACCTACTTGGGTGGGATTCATTTCTGTAGAAAGGGACCTGGGGGTCCTGGTGGACAAAAAGCTCAATGGGAGTTAATGTGTGCACCTGCAGCAAAGAAAGCCAACAGGATTCTGGGGAACAAGGGCATCAGAGATAAAGAAGTCATTATCTCACTCTACTCGGCGTTTGTCAGTCCGTGCCTGGAATACCGTGTTCAGTTTTGGTCCCCACTGTACAAAAAAGATGCGGATAGGCTGAAGGGGGTCCAGAGAAGGGCCACTAAGATGATTAAAGGACTGGGAAGCCTGCTATATGAGGAAAGGCTGAGAACTGGGTAGGTTCAGTCTTGAGAAAAGAAGGCTCAGGGGAGACCTTGTTACCATGGTCCAGTATTTAAACGCTGGCTACGAAGAGGATGGAGACTCCCTTTTTACAAGGAGTCATGTGGAAAAGATGAGGAGTAATGGGCACAAGTTAATCCTGGGGAGATTCCAACTGGACATAAGAGGAAACGTTTTCACAGTGAGAACAACCATCCATTGGAATAGTCTCTCCAGGGAACTGGTGGTTTCCCCAGCATTGAATACTTTTAAGATTCAGCTGTACAGGGTGCTAGGACATCTCATCTAGGTTATGTTTTGCCAATAAAGGTTGGACCAGATGATCCTTGAGGTCTCTTCCAACCTGGTGTTCAAAGCTGCGCCTTGAGAGTTCAAGTCTTTCTGGATCCCTGTGCAGAGGTGACTTTCTGGAGTGCCAGGCAGTGAGCCTTGTTGGCACAAATATCGTCTTAACAACCATTCCACCCAATCTGATACTCTCTGGTTTAATAGTCTCACATGTTTGTTCACTTTGCATGCAACTACAAGAAAGTAACAGTAATATCTCTTGGTGACTTTCTCTTCACTGAAATACCATCTATCTCTATCCATATCCTCTGTGGCATTTCCACATCTACAGAGTTTGGACACTGACTAGATACAAACCTTTAGTAATGGTTTTGCCAACAACCAGTTAGATCACTTCCCTGTTTTATTTTGCTTCTTGAAGATTGTGCAGAAGTGCTATTACTGCACCGAACTTTGCAAACAATTGCCTAACTTCCCTCCTGCAAGTAAAAATAAAAAGGAAGAGAAAGTGCAACATCATAGCCCCTGTTTTTTTCCTCTCTCAAGAATAGTTTATTGTGAGCTGAACCACACAGCTGGTATTTCTAATCCCCCTGCAGTAGAGTTGAGCCAGCTTTTGTTCCCGAGTCTTTAAAGACTCATTCTTAAATATATAGCTAAAGTTTATTACCTTCCTTGGAAATGTGTAGATGTCCTCTGTACACAGACCATGCTCTGGCCTCCCTCTGGTCCTAGTGCCCCAGAAGGCTGCAGGTCACCTTGGTCCTGACCTGCAGTAAAGGGTGTCAGTATTAAGTATGCACCCACACTAGCCAGACTAGCTGCTCACTGTGCATCCAGATGCACCCAGAATTTGCATTTCTTGGAGATTCTCAGCCAGAACAAGCAGAAACAAAGAACAAGGGTTGTTTAAGGAATTTTAACTACAGTCTCTTTAGCTCTGCAAGCCCTTGAGAGTTATTGGTTTTGCAAGTTCATTAAAGTGTTTTAAGAACTGAATTAGTAGGCCTGGTACAGAAAGTGGAGAATCTTCCCCCCACAACTTCTCCATCTTGTTGTTAACTGAGTTGTCAGTCAGTCTCTGAGATGGATTTTCAAGCTTGACCTTGACGGAGTGGAGGGACAGGCAGCAGTGGTGAGTAATTTCAGGAGGTAACAGATGCTTGGGGGGGGGATATAATGTGTTCTAGGTAAGTAACCGGTTAAAACATACTAAAACATGGTTTACAGGTTAGTGATTCCCCACTCACAAATTAGGTAACTTAAATTTAATGAACTGTAATAACAGCATTTAATAAACTGTAATAACATTTATTGCACTGACAGAATTAATGTGGTGCAAAATTGTCTTAAATTTCCATGCATCAAAAGAAAGGCAGATCCTGAAGACTTTTCCCAAATATACTATTCAGACACCACAACAAATATTTGAAAATAAGCCTAGATCTCCCTAAAACCATTTATGTTTTCCATGCAATAAGTAATGTCATCAAGATTTTCCCAAAACTGACTACTGGATTTCACTATTTTTCGCTGTGCTTTTAAAGTCATGCAAGATGTTACATGCCTAACAAAGGTACTTTTTTTTTCTTCTTTAGCAAGATTTTATCAAAAGACTTATTTTCCTTGGTTTTATATATTCCAGGCTTGAACAGTGGAAACTGCTAGGATAATTTAAAGCATTAATGAAGTCATTAAATCACAAGGGCTGAAAGCTGAGCAATTTAAACATTCTTTACTCAGTGCATTTAATTCCTCCATTTTGCGCACATGGATTTAATTCCAAAGCCTAATGAGACAAAAAAGATTTATTAAATACTCAGTTTCTTTTCCGTTATTATCTAATCCCTTATTAAGGATTAGAGCCATTATTCTGTAAATCTCTATTTTACTGCAAATCCATAACTGCATTCAGAATAAAATATGAAGTATGCATTGGGGTGGATGTATGGCCCTGTATGGATATATGGTGGGTGTATGGGGTGAAGTAGTAGCATAACTTTCACACTGAGAAAAAAAATAAGACTGGAATATTTTTATGTTAAAATACATAAATTGCCATTCACCTTAGCAACTTTTGCCAGCCAAACCAAATAGCTTAGTAATTTTTAAGATACCTTTAGAAGCTATTTGGCTAAATTAAAAGAAAATACAGTGAAAATTTATTTAAAACCTGAACAAAATGTCTGAAGTAGACCATTTACTAAAATCCCACCTTTATTTTTTTATATAGCAAGTTTAAAAAAATTATTTTAGTGAGTGCAGAAAGTATGCCTTAATTTTCTTTTTGGGCCAAATTCACTTTTTGCCTAATTAAGCTGATTTCAGTAGGAATTACAGCTACTTAAGCAAGGCTGAGTCTGTGTCCAGATAGAGTTAGTAAGCACAGGAAAAAATGTGAAAAAGATGATGGTTTTAGAGCTTTGTGTGTTGTGCAAATGTTCAGGTAGTACCAACTCTGATTCTGACCACCTGTTGTCAATGACTTTTGTCCCTTTTACTGAATAGAATGGAGATCTGTAAGTTTGGTGGAGAAAATAGCTTTGATGGTATTTCTATTCTACCTGGACATCAGGTTACATAGATCAAAAATGATGCACAGGAAGTGAATTTCTCAAGAACATGTTGGATAGAACATGCATCCAGGCGAAATAGCCTAAAATACCTCCCTTTTAGGCTATCTTGAGATACTCATGTAAAATATCAGAATTTCCTTTCTTTCACTTCTCATTTATCACTTGTTTAAAACCAAAGAATTTATCACTGTCAAACACACAATCCCTTTTAGATCAGAGCAATTATCACCAAATTAGGCTCTTTTAAGAGAATACACCACGAGACATAGTAATTTCCACACAGAAGTTTGTTTCCCTTTTCCAGCAACTTTATCATAGAAAAATATGCACTGATCTCAGTGTAGCTTGGATGAAGACAAAGAATAATTTCTAGTCAAGTTCAGTTTTGTTTCAGAAATTTGATTCTTCCACTGGTAGGAGATCACATGAAAATTTGCAACTTTTAGAAATTTGGACTACAAGGCTCTTTCCCCACCCATGGCAGGGGATTGGAACTAAGCAATTTTTCAAGCCCTTGCCAACTCCAACCATTCTTTGAATCTATGATTCAGCATATTACATTCATACATTATGTGGAATAGTGACAATTTTTTTCATCCATTCTTTCTTTTTTCCACGGCAAGTACATGTTAGAAGTGTGTTTTTTGTATCAGTGCAGACTTCAAGCTTCTTGTAAGGTCTTTGCCACAATAGCTTCTATCTCATATTTAGTGCATACACCTCCTCAAAGGCCCAAATTTCATGCCACTTACACACACTTTGATCTCTTAACGTATTTTTCTACAGTGTGAACTGCAAACAGAATTTAGCATATTTGCATATTAATGCCTTATTTATAAGTTGTTTTCCACTGAGATGACTGAGTCAACTACCCTGTACTTCACATATAAACTTAAAAGAGAACAAAATGGAGAGAAGTTGCCAGTGATTTTGGTTTTATTTAGGAGCACATGAAAAAAAAGTTATGCCACAGCTTTGGTTGACTGGAATGATACGCATACTTAAATTTTTACAGTATTTTCTTAAAAATGGTAAACAAGTGTACATTCAGTTGTGTGTAAGACCAACACTGTCAATAACACAATTACATTGCAGAAAATGAAATGTTTTAAGTATATAGCTGTGAAACCCTTCATATTTTTGGTATTTAACCAGCATTCTTAGAATTAGTCTGCTGAATCCATTTCACATGTGGTAAACACTGAAAAAACAGGCCCTGTGGCAAAGTAAGTGTAATTAAGAATTGCACTGGCTCTGGAAATGAGGAAGAGCCCTATTTAAAAATATTACTCAGAAGCTACAACTTGTGCAACTTACATGTGAAAGGAATTATATAACTTGCAGTTTATTACGTCCATTACTAATAACCAGCCACTTGAACTTGACAAAACTGGACAATATTTTCATACATTTGGGATAATTATAATAATTCAGTATTTTTTCATGCCACGGATAACAACAAGATCTGCTCAGACTGGATCATTACATAACCCAATAACTCAAAGTTCCGCTGACTTACTACTGCTTCTCACAGCTCTTATTTTTTTTTTTTTTAAATGGGAGCTGTTGTTAACCACCTAGATTGCAAGGCAGAAGTATGAAAATCCCCAGGCCATGAGGAATCCTGAGTATTTTGCAACAGTAAGTACTGAGGTCTGTTACACCATAGTCTCTCTCTACTCTGAAGGGATGATAACAGAGCATAGATGGAAGATTTACTATTTTTCATTATAAACTTACTAGAAGACCAGCTGTAACCATTTCTCTTTTTACAAAACCTGCTTTTTAATCAGTATTTTGCAGAAAGACATGGCAAAGCAGATAAAACTGTCTTTTTTAGTAAACATCAGAAGGACATGATAAAAACATATAAAAGACAGTTTTATCTGCTGGATGATATACAGGTACCCGTATACAAGCATGTATACTAAACAAGAAAAGAGAAAGTATATTTGAACGTTACAGGTCTGATGTAAACACAGAATAAAAATAAGGAGAGTGGAAAGTGACAACGCATTAACGCACTCCATCATGCCTAATTATTGCAGCATATATGATATAAAATAAGTAAAATGCAGAAAACATCTGCTTGACTTCAAAACCAGACAAAACAGATCTCTTTGGAAACACAAATAAAAAAAAGCTTCTAGCAAAGATGTGTGTTACATTTCAGTCCACAAAAGAAACTCAACAGGGAGATTATAAACTCCTGAAAATAGAAGTTTATAATGATAACAGGCAATGCCTTTATTACCGTGACATCAACAGAGCCACTGTAACACATACCACTGCATTGGTATTGTACAGGTTTACAGTAAATATCTGAAGACACTGAGAATGTTCATGTGCAGCATTTCCAGTAAAGGTGTGAAGTTCAAACTGATAAATAAACATTCTTGAAATGTTTTGAAAAATGAGAAAAGACATTTGACCTAAATATGTAGTGTGCACACTAGTTAACCATGTATAGCTTCTTAGGTGCACTTTGAACTACAGACATGACTAGCTTTTTAAATCTCAGTAATTTAGTTGAACTCACACTAAATTGTTTAAAAAGATGGTTCCAGTTTTGTCTTATCAACATCATTTCTTCTCAAAAAGAGTTTCACAACTAAGTTCCAGATCTAGCGAGGTCTCTTCAAGAGTTAGCTTAACATTAGGTACATGAACAGAAGATCCAGAGGAAGCTGTACAGATAAAGAAGAAAAGAGTTAGGTTTTACACCTAAGAATACCCATGCTGAAAAGCATCAAACCCAAGAAAAGTAAAAGTTACCTAACAGAGGAACATACACAAAGCCACAATGTATCTAATGAACCAGACATGCAATTGGATTTTGTTCTAGAGGCCCACTGGCCAGCACAAGCTTCCAAAAGCAGACAGTGTAGCCTGCCACTAGTATATTCATATTTAATATATATACAAGTGATTGTATATATATATACACAAGTGATTGAATACATCATTACGTTATTGGCAGCTTTAATCAGAACCTGCTTATAGAGCTCTATGGTAAATGCCCAGAAAACATCTTGGAAATTCAGGAATTTAAACAAATTTCCTGTTCTTGATTCACTTGGAGACAGCTGGAAATACTGTTGTACTTCAAAACAAAACAAAAAGCCATCCATTTTCAGGCCACAGAAATTCTCCCAGATACCTCGGAGGATAAAAGAAAGTAACTATTAACGCAGTTTTACTACTACAACTAATTGTGCAACACTGTTAAGTTCTCTGTGACCCGTAAAGTGATCCCATTTACATATACACAGAATTTTAAGAAATACCTGCCCTAAGAAATTATGTAATATATATATATATATATATGAAAGAATCCTACTGCTGGAAATAATTTAATCAAGTTAGACCACTGTGCCTCTGACAGAAGTTACTTACATAAGGTCAGTTTCTCTACTGCTTGCCTTTCAGGCACAGTTTCAAGTGGTGTTGGTTGAATTTTTGCAGGGGTGTATGTATTTAAAGGAATTTTTCTTCCTGAAACTGGAATCATGTAAGTTGGAGAAGCTGAAAAGTGAAAAAAAAAAAAAAGATACACATCATTAATAATGAAAATATTCTCACCTGAGCAAAATGTTTAAGATAGCAGCCACAGAACTGTTATCTGTCCACCCATACAGACGCTACAGTTACACACCCTGCAGCTCAGCCACCAATTTTTGACTCTAGGGTCAGAACTTCACAGCATGAAAGACAAATCTAACTATCTCCATTTTAGCTCATAAAGTGACACAAGAAATTCATGCTGGTAAGGCAGCTAAGCTGAATTTCAGTACAGCTGGCAAAATCACTAGTGCTACTTCTCATATGTTGAGGGCTGCACAGGAATAGGCATTTGGACTAAACTGGCATTTAAGTCCAAAATGCCTTTGAAAAGTGTATAAAATACATTAGTCTCCAGTGAACTTCCAAATGTTATAGGAAAGAAGAAGGAGAGCAGAGCACTTATGGCCTCAATTCTATCAGGTCTAATTTCCAACCACTCCTTTGTAGAAAGGTGACAACCAAACCACCGCAGAGGAATGAAGTATTTTTTTTGTCTTGTGCTCTCAACCGCTTGGAAGAGACACAAGCTTCCTAACAAGTGTAACAAAGCATTTTAAATTTAAACTTCAAAATACCTGTAGGCCTCCCTGGTTTCTTTAACATCAGTTTTCTTAAATTGCTTACCTGTCTTCTCAGAAATAGGAGGCCTGATTAAAATCTAAGATGTATAAAACTAAAGTAACAGAAAAAACAAAACCTCTAACATCTAGACAGATAACCTTTTTATCAAAACTATCAAGTACAAATTTTCTGATCAAAATTCACAGTGGAAAGTCATCTTCCCAGACATGCACATGGGTAGAACTCAGTTTGCCTTTAATTTCAGTATCACTTAAACATTAACCATACAGCACAAACTACTAAGAAACTAAGTGACTGCAAGGTGCACATCACAAGGTGAAACCCCGTCTAATATTCCAAGAAACAGGAAATAACAGTTTTAGGATGTAAAAGGCTTGTAAAAGGCAACACTACTCTGCTGAGGTTAGTGACACTACAATGGTACAGTATAAAGCAGGAAATACTGTATTCTCACTAAGAAGCATTACTGCAATGCAGCTGACAGGGTGGACAGTACAGAGAAAGTCTTAATATGAGGAAATAAACCAATTATGATTTCATTAAACCCTTATTTTACTATCCCAGTCAACAGAGACATTAATTAATTATAACACTATCCAGGCCACAAAAAATTAAAATTATGGTTTATGCACATATTTTATTTTTTAAAGCAGTATTCTTAGTTTACTTGTTAGCTGTAAGATACTGGAAAGATTAAGCAATATTTAACAGTTTAAAAGGAACATAATTACAAACTAAAATCAGTACATGTCTCCTGTAGATTTTCTCTTGATGGAGCAGCAACAGAGGCAAGAAATTCATCCACCTGCTTCAGAGACAAGGAGTTGTGTAGGGTTTCCAAAGGGCAAATAGAAGGCACCATGGAATACAATTCAAAGCCTGAAGGAAATATAATAAAAAAAACGGATTTCCAAACATAAGACACAATTTAAGCTACTGCACAGGCAAGTATCAATGTACAATAAAAAGTACTTATTTTAAATCAGCACATGCAGACACAGTACTCTTTGAAATCATGGACACTAAATTATAGGAGTTGGAACAAGATGTGCCAGTTTCCAGGACATACTAAAATAAAGCTACCATGTAACATAAAGTGGGATACAAATCTCATGTACACACGAAGTGTCTCCAAACATTACAACTGTGCTCCTCTCCCAAATCAGTTCAAAAAAGGTAACCTTCCTCTAAGACGGACTTAGTAAATTAGTAAGAAAAGAATAGGCAGGAAATGGTAGTAATTCTTGCACTCATTCTCATATCTGGCACAGCACTAAATAGGTAACTCATTCATGCAAGTAAAATAGGATGGCTGTGTTGTCAACTGTTAGCAGAAAAGAGCTAAAAATGCTACAACTTCCAAAAAATGAATTTGTAGAATTCACGTTCTATCATCTTCAGTATTCTGTGAAAACAAACTGTTGCCTTCAGTATCAAAGGAAAAACCACTGTTAGCACTTCTATACCTTGATGTTACATGTTTTAACTTTGTAAGACAGATTTACACCTACCTTTATCCATTTAAAAACAGTACTTAAAGGACTAGAAGTTTCATATATTAGAACAGGTAAGTATAGCAACCTAAAATCTAAAAACTTATTGGACTTCACTTTTCTAAATTAGTACTCATCATACAACAACCATGCATATCCATATTGCTAACATACTAAAAAAGTATTTAAACATTTCAGAAAAAAACGCTGAAGTTCTTTAAAGTGATGCAAGTTTGATAACTCAATGAATAACTCTTCATTCAACTGCATTTCAGAACAGAAAAATATGCCCATTAGTGTTTTCAACATACAGCTGTAACATTACAGATTTGCAATTCAGCATTGTAAATTTACAGTTGCCACATTTCTTTTAAGATATTTAAATGAAGAAACAATTGTGAATGAAATAATATTTAGAATTTCAGTTTAAAGCACATTTATTAGAGATAGCATTACAACTGTGAACTGTTCCCTCCCTAAAATTATAAGCATCAATATTCTTGTGATAACAAGTATTCCTCATTCACTTCCCATTTATGCTTTCCACAGAGGAGTAACTCAACAAAATTTCAACCCCCAAATGTCTGTATTTATATTTGGATCCACACTGGCCATACTCAAATGTGAGGGACAGTCACTTTAAATATAAAATCAACTGAAGTGTAGTTATGAGAGGTTCACTTGTATTACAAATAAAAAGTTGCATTTCATGGAAGCTTGTTTTCATGTACAAAAGAAACACCACCATAAACTTAATTTCTGTTTTTCTATAAAGGCAGTAGCTAAGCTTCAGTGTAAGCACTAAGATGTTTGGCATACATATTGATATCCTAAATAAGTAAGCATGCATGCAAAACGCAAACCCTTTCTTTGCATTATAGTAAAATGCAAGATTTCTCTTTACCCTTATAGAGAAGTCCCTATCATTTGAATGGGAAGTTATTTCTTCGATTTTGCAAAGAACGTAGTGGGATAATGTCAGATTAGCTTTTTAATAACTATTACTCTTATAGTGCAGGATTACAGAAAACCGGAAATTTCAAAATGCACCTATGCCCTTTAAGAAAAAAGAAGGGATGGGGGGGGAGAATTTTCTTCTTTCTGGAATTTCCCCTCCACGGGTTTTCATTCAATTTTGACAATTCCAATTCTGCTATCAGACAGCAGCAGCAGCAAAATACCAGCATGTTTGTATCTTCACATCTAAATGATACGACTTAAAAGATACCCTGGAAATCTACCTGTGATGTTTTATTTGAATATTTTAAGATAAATATTTTATGATCATGTATGAGAAATAAATTTGAATTTCAATGATGAGCTGCCTGACAGTATCCCTTTAAAAAAGCAATTTCCTGTAAAGTAACAGCCTTTGAGCTTTGGCTGTGTTTATTCTTAAAGCATTGTTCCTGTCAAAAGGCAAGACAATGAAAGGGTTAACGCAGCATCTCAAAAAGCCACCCTGCTATCTTACATTTAAAAGCTATAGAGACATACCACTGGAGCCTAGAAATTCCACAGAGGAAAGGGACCAGCACCTAAAGAGGTGTGGGTGTTCTGCACAGAGGCCCAGAAAATAAGGTAAAGCACTGTCAGAAGATACTTGTTTCATCATGTTCCTTGAACTAAAGATGAGGGAAGTAGTCTGAAATGAGTTAAGAGGGTGTGATAATAACACAGAAATAAGAAAAAATGGAGTGAAAGGGATAAGGAGAACAAAAATGATAATCCAGAGGACAGACAAAACAACATGAATATGTTTTTATGTTAATAAGAACTCTTTGAAACCTGCAATATAATTAGGTTTCATGGGAGCTTACACAGCATGCATTAATCTTGTAAAAGATGTGTGGTAGAACTACTGTATTAAACTCATCAGAATAATCAATGCATTCATTACAAGCAATTTAGATCCTTTTTTTAAAGAATGCAGTCACAAACAGTGCTTAATGGAACAGAAAGTAATCTTTACTAGACACGGATACTCAAATGTAGTTCTTACTTTCTGACTTTCGGATGTTTTGGAAATACTATTGAACTCAAATGGTTTGAGTCTAAAAATAAAAAATGGATTCCCATCTTTCTTATTAGAAATAGGATACTAGAACTGGCCTTTTAGATCAAACATAGTCTTAACTGTATTAATTCAGCGTTACCATAGCAGTTTCCCTTCAAGAAACACTGCAGTGCAAAAAGTCACTGTAAATTGCAAATGAACTTAATAAAAGGACTACTATGCCTCTCTGTAAAGCCAAACAAAAACCCAGTGTCTTTTTTTTTAATTTTGCTTCTAAAAGAAAGTATTTTTAATCTAACATGAAAATACTGATGATTTCCACCAGTTTCAGTAATACCACTAACACTGTAGTCAGCCCGCAGTCATGCACACATTAAAACTGCCATAAAGAAATCTGGAAAAGCTACATTAAGATCTGGTGGATGCTGAAGACAGAGTCTAGTTTTCATGAATGAGCCTATTTAATTGCATAGAAAGATAGGCATGAAATATTTTGCTGAGGAAGAGAAAGACATACCTCTGTCCTACATGTTCAATCAGACTTCTATTTGTAACTATGGTAGACTGAAGAGAAGTTGACTCTCACTCTTGAAGCACAAGAGGTCAATGTAAACAAGAGGCAGCTCTGTTGCTGTGATTTTTAGTGCTTAAATAATTTGTACATCTGATGAGCAGAGAAGTATGACAAGGTAAAGTAAATTTTTGATTGATGATAAATACAGCAATTTAGCAGGAATGGAACCAGAGCTTCTGCTTTAGCTTTTTAATTTATTACTATCTTCTTGAAGTGATGCCAAAACTCCAGTTGCCAATTCAGTGATTTACTTTAGAATCAGGAGACTCAGGGAAACAGCTCAGTGGGAGAAAGACAAAGAAGCAACAGCTATCAAGAAGTGTATGCCCAATAAAGATCAAGTTTAATCCTGTTTTTATCTTGTACCATATAGTCTGATCACACAAGAAATTGGGGGGAATAATTACAGAGATCATGATTAACAGCAGCTCTTCAGTTTTTTCAATGATTTTTTTAAGGAATGATTTTTGATGTATTTATACTAATGAATGGTAAAGAAGGGATTTAGGGTAGCTAATGATTACAAATATATTTGGAGTTGTGCTGGAAGTTAGGAAAAACAGACAGCTGGATGATACTGTACACCCCATATTTGAAATAAAAGTAGAAGGGATGAAGCAAGGAAACTTTTGATTTTTTTTGTTTTTAAAATAAAAGCAAAACGTACCATTGGTTGGGTGTCGAGCAAATGAGATAGAAAACCTTTTAACAGCAGAACCGCGTGTGGTGTCTGAGAAAGAGAAAAACAGGTACCTGAAATTTGTAACAGCTACCAAAAGAGGGAGATTTCAAAAAAAGGAAAGGAAGAAGAAAAAAAGATGAGAAGGTATTAGAACTGAGTGGCATGCAGAAAGGACCAAGGAAAAGGGCTAAAATCTAAAAAGATGTTAAAAAGAAGAAAATTTGGATTGTTGGCAACTACAAGATGTGTAATGAAGTGTATGAAAACAAGCAGAATGAGCTGGTGATTCTGGCATACAAGGTTATATCAAGGTTAAAGTCGAACACTGAGTAGTGAATTGCGGGGAAAACAGCATGAATACTGGAATACTGTTTCACCTCAGACTTTTAAAGGTCTACTTTGGCATCTTTACATTCTGAAATCTAATGAGAATTTCTTTTCTACCCCAGATTATCCAAAACTGAAAATCTCCTGCTCCTCTGCAATCCAAACCCCACCAGAAAAAAAAGATCAGGAATCCTAAAATTTTCACCATCAGTATTTAACTTATCATTTCTTTCATTCCTTGCATATGCTCCAAGTAATTTCATTTCGAGATCAATAAGTAATCATAGAAACCAAAGTTTAAAATAAGAATTTAAACCCCAAAATTTTAGTTTACTAAACGAAAAAATGCACTTGCTGAAATCTCCTGGCACACATTACAAGTCTGTGGGCTAGTGTTTAATTCAAGGCAGAAACAAGAATTAACTATGCTATTAAGTTAAACATATGCACGCTGTGGGCAATAAAGAAGCAATAAAAACTCATACAAATTAATACTAAGGCAAAGGATTCTAGGATTCCATTAAAATCTTTAGAAGTTCAATATGGCACATGGGTTTGTGCGTGCATGTGCGAGAGTGTGCACATACCATCTATGAAGCCAGAAGAAGTCAGCTTTTTACGATGAGTACGAGCATAATCCTGTAGGTTAGGTGCACTTGAAGAACCCCCGAGCACTGAGGTGCTAAACAGGCCCGCACAGTGAGACCCTGATGGGAGTTAGAGAAAATACATACAACAACCAGGTGTTTGTCCATTCACATTGGGGATGCATGCAGCATGCAAGGATATGGCTCTTACCACACAAAAGGCAGCTTTTTGGCAGTGCCTTGGACAGGTTCACAATATGCTTGTAATGTCAGAGTGGTACTTGTAGGCTGAAACTATCTTAATTTATTGTGCTTCTACTCATGACACAGCACTCTCTGCTATATGCAAAAAGAGAGGACTGGCTTTAACAAAGTGAGTTCTTGTTCTGTTTTCACTTTTGGTAAAGAAGAGTTACCAGTTAGCATCAATTGAAAAAATAACCAAAACAACAAAAGAATAAACAAGATGATGATGATAATGATGATGATAATGTGAAAGTTGTTGTGGTTTTAAGAGCTGCAGTTCTGAAACAAATATAAACTGGAAAAATACTGCTCATTGCATTCATCCAAATCAACCTTCGAGATGACAGGCTGCAATGAAGTCCTTATGCATTTCCACAGACTTAATATGGAAATGTTTCCCTTCTACCCCCTGCAAAATGTTAACCAATTTGGAAATACTCTATTCATATTTCAGCTGCCATCACTGACAATGCTGCAAACTGAAAATACCTAGAAGCTGATCATGTTTAGCTTGACTTCTTTTCCCATGAAGACTTGCATACATCTCCATGCAAGTGAGAGTACTTTTGTTACAACTCATACATTCCTGCCACTAGGATGGGAGTTTTAACAAATCACTGACGGACATAGACAGAAATATAAAAATAACTTTTACAGTCAACAGCCATAAATGAAATCTACCTAAAACGATGATCAAAATGGAAAAAAATGTTGCAACTTTTTTCCTTCAGCTTTTACTGCTAGTTGAAAGAAGTCATTTTTCACTCAGAACTTATCTTTTACAGTTTAATAAGTAGCAGCAGATTTTTTTTGAAAACCAACTATCTACCCAGTGATACTTCCTTTCACTACTTTTAACAAGGAGAAACATTACTAGCACATGTGACCAATCACAGCCAAATAAACTGGCACCTCGTCTGTGGCAAAAGCCTTCCACACCAAATGTATACCTTAATCTATGCACAGAAATACATCAACTTCCACAAGCCATACTGTGTCACACATTGGCAAAAGAAAAGTTGTTTAATTGTAGCAAGCACACAACAGAGAACGTGAAAAATATAATGAAAATCTACATGAAAAATATAATAGGGAGAAAAGTATCACAATGATTAGATGTACAAAAAATACAGATCTTTACAAAGAAATGAAAAAATACTTCTAAGTTTATGTATATAGCTTATGCTTTTTCTACACTTCATTTTTCCCATTAAAAGACACTTGCAGAAAAAAATGCAGTATTGATTTACAGTAGTGCACGATTTCATATTTTTGCATGAGTCATATATATGCCTATTTCAAAGAAGCAAGAGAAAATCACCACTTGAATTAAAAAAATTTTAAACAAATAATTCACTTATAGCAAGATTCATTCTTATGCTGAAAGGAAGAAATTGATTTTAGGAGAGGAAATGTATGCGCCCTCCTAGCCCCTCTCCCTGCCCCGATATTATCAAGAACCTTGACATTTCTTCCCCATCCCCTCCCCTGAATCAAACACCTTCAATCCATCAATTACCCACAGTAGGAAACATTAGTGTTCAAGAAAAGTGTTTTAACTGCTTCCAGTGCAGGCCATTTCTATCCAAAAGATTCTTGCAAAACCCCCAAAATTATCCTGTGTATCTGTTGCGAGTAGTACAGTCAGCAGTGTGAACAGTATCAATCAATTTGCTCTTTTCAGTTATAATTTTTTATAAAAAACTTGCTGCAGGAAAAAAAGTCCAGTTCATAGGCAGACACTCAGCATATAACAAATACTATTAGGTCCTGTTAACAAAAATGCTGTTCAAAGAATGTACAACTGTACAGAACAACAGGCAGATGAAAAGCTGCTAATACCGAACAAACTTCAATTGTAGGCACATACCTAGACCACTCTCTCGCTTTTGTTCCAGAATAGTTCTTGGTGTTCGCAAGTTACTACTGCTTTCTGATAAGACCTGCGCATAAAAAACAGAAAAATAAGGGAAAGTAGAACAGCAGTATGAAATATCCATTTAACTTGATACAGCAGCCTGTTTCAGACAGACAAGTGAAGTGTTAATAAGCTGTATGATAAGTATTAGTAAAAATATGTAAAGGAAACATGAAGGATCATGCAATGTCCCCTTCTGAAGGGAGTCCATTTCACATGAGTTCCTTGCAATGAAGTGGTGCAAAGCAAGCATTCAGAATGAGGAAAGGACACAGACCAAAACCAATATGAGAACAGACATTTGAGACGTTTTATTTCATTTTACCAAAAGCACTCTCCTAAACTGCGCCTGTATTGAAAAAAGGAGGGGAGGGAAAGAAAGACAGACAAGCCATTGAGGACACCATACAATCACTGATCCATGCATGGGCTCAATCAGTGTAATCTTCAGACGCCCACAGCCTTTACTGATACAAACTTTTCCTTTGTAAATAATTTTAGAATTTTCCACAATAAAAAGAAATTATGAAATTTTCCAAAGAAAAAGGATATGTTTTACAGAACACCATCCACTGCATACACGTAAACAATACATTGACATACTAAACTTTAGATCTTCACTGATACTTCAAAAACATTGAAGTTTCTCATTTTCCTGCCTTTCCCACCCAGGCATTTAGAAAAAAGATCTTCAAAATATTGTTCAAGTCAATGGATGATGTACTGCATTGGGAGTTTCAGATACCTCCGGATACAGATGGCAAGAATTATTAGTGCTACAGGTTTTTTCCCTGCAATAGTTAATACCAGGCCACTGAAAATATGATATATGAAAAACAAGTTTTGAATAGCAACATGATGTACCAAAGTATTTTAAATGGTATTGGTTGCAATTATTAAAAAAAATTATTTTCAATTTACCTACCACCAAATTAAGCAATGCTGTTTTTAAAGTCTTAAAGGACAACTAAACCAAAGCAGAAATCCGTTTCATTAGGCAGTAGACTAAGACTTTTTTTACTGTGGTAACATTTGCCATTCCTATAAAGAAACCAAATTTTTAGGAAAACGTGTGACACATTCAGTGGAAAAACATGCACTTGCTCTTTTTCCCCCAAACATTCTCAGAAAGTAATTTTAAGAAGTGGAAGAATTTGCTTCAAACGTAATCCATAACAAGGGATTAGATGTCCTTAAAGACAGTTGGTTGTTGCTTGTTAAACATAATAATGTTTAATGAAGTAAAGTTTAAAAACCTGTTGCCATGAGCCAAAAATACTGGATGTGAAAGCCAATGATTTAGGGGAGACAGGGGAAGAAGTGATTTGTTCCCCTGATCTGCGTCTTCGACGCCCAGTACCCACACCACTGGTGTAATGCAGCCAGGTACCAATACACTCTGGGCTAGACACACTCAGGGGGCTCTCTTCCTGGAAGTGAGAAAGGGGGCAAAAAACAGCAAAGCATGCAAAGTTAGATTCAACAGAGCCAAATGAACAGAAAAGAAAAAAAAACAATTTGCTTGCACCCTTTTATATACTGCTTTGAAAACTATTAAACAGCGAATAGGGAAGAGTACTATTACAGTATTAGGAAGCTATCAGTTCTACTTATGCATTTTCATCCAATTATATCTTTTAATGCAACCTTTATATCAAATTTCTGGTAGACTGATTATTAGATATGAGAGAAAAGTAACTGTTATAAATACGTGATTCAGACTTTTAAGAATTTCCCACGTTGGAAACAGAACATCTGTTATCCTTGACATACTGTTTAACAGTATTCCCCCCCTTCTAGGTACATTAAACTTTCCTATTTATTATTTAATAGTTTTCATTTTTAATCTATAACCTTATCTAGGAGATTTTGATTTTCAGCATTGCCTCTGAGACTCTACAGCTGACCCACTAGTAGCAGTGCCAACCTGACTAGTAGTTTTCCAACATTAAGAGCCCTAAAAATTATCTGATGGTGGATGCCTGTTGAAACTCCAAGGGAGGACATTGTCAGGCTGAGTCCCCCATGCCCTACGTCACTATGTGTTGTTAGCAATCAACATTATAGCAATACAGAATTCAATTTCCAATGCTGAACGAGCCTTACTCTTGTTTTTCTGTTACAACTGTGGTCTGTTTTCATGAATCAACCCCAGCTGCAGTCCTACTGTAAATATTGTTGACTATACCCCTGATGAAAACTTCCATACAATCTCACACCTGACAGTGTCCTTTCAAATTAACAGACATAGGTGAAGAGAGAATTGTCTGGTAGTAAAAAAACAAAACAAACCAAAAACAAGCCAAAAGGTTCAAGGCAGTTGAAGCTGCAATGGCTTTTTTTTAAACACTTCAAAATACCATTTGGTTTAAATATTTCAAATACAGGTTTTGCAGATTTCAGTAGGCCAGATGAAACTTCCAGTTTTACTTTTTTTCAAAACTAGTTTCTTAGTTTTTTATTTATATCTGCTCTTTTCTTCTGGCAAGTAAACAAGCATTGAATGCTGAAACATATTCCATCTGAACATGTATTATCTGAGTAGTCAAAATTTAGCAGTTTATGTTATTAGCACCTTCTGAAATTAACTTTTATATAATTTATAAAAATGGTTAAAAGCTTGAAGTTACAGACTATTAAGTTGTGTGTATGTGAACTCGTAACGAGGAGGGGAGTTTGCATGATCATAGTGAAAACAGCTTTTAAAAATCCAAGATACTGATGTTGTGAGCATTTGTTTATGATAAAACTTGGAAATAGAAAATGTAAGACATTCACATTTATTATCTCTGTTAATTTATGGAAGTCATGTGAGTTATACATATATCCTTACAGAAGGGAATCATGCATCTTTTTCTGTCCACATTACCAATAACCAAGTTACTTGCAAATTTCTAATGCTTTCATTGCATACAAAGAGCCCATTCCCAACACAAACAGGGAAGGAAAAGCTTTTGGTATGAATTTTCATTTCTGATGGTTTTAAGCAACTGCGAATGAGGTAATAAGAAACTGTTAGTCTGCTTCTAGCATTATTATCAAAGAGGTGCCACTATGCACCATGTGAAGCTTTGCTGCTCAATGTACAAATGGCACTGGTGATACTGCCATATGTCCCTGCACCTCTGTGACATTAAGGCCGTAACTGTGAAGCACATCTAGATGTTATGGCCTTCAGGACAGGAATTTAGACTGTTCAAGATGTTATCTAAAGAATTTATAACACGCAAACCCCACCCACTTAAAAAAAAATAAACAACCACCTTCCAGTTTATTATCTTACCTTAAAATTCTTGACAAGTGGAGTCACTTTCACCCCACATGAAAACAAATACAACACACAACATGTCTCACCTCCTGCACCTCCCCTACCACCCCCAATCCCTTTGATTTCCCTTTCAGCATGATCAGCCTGAAATTTTGCTTAATTCCTAATAGCAGCTGCCTTGGGATGAATACAAAAGCAATGTATGTTAGTCTGAAGATGTAGACTGACAAGTCTTCTTTTTCACATGCCAAATCTTCTAAAATGGCTTAAAAAGAAAAAAAAGGGAATAAATCCTACTGCAAACCAGTAATTTATTTTAAAAAATCTGTCATAAAAATTACTGCCATGGAGGATTTCCCTTAGAATAAGAGCAACCCTTTTGTGAGACAAAACATAATACTGGTTCTGTGTAATCAAAATCAGAACTACATTTGGTTTTGCGCTGTTAAAAATAAGCAAAAGTTAATTTCTGTGAAAGATATTATCTGGAACATAAACACTTACTTCAACAGAACCAATCTTCCTGGATCTTGGAAGGGGTGACTTTCTGTGTATGTGAATGGGGTCTGATACCATTGGCTTGAACATCATGACTGACCGATCTACTTCATCTCTTTTAGGAGCATGTACCTCCTCATCGCTATCGTTTTTATGAGAGGTTTTCTTCAAGCCTTCATTCTACAACCAATATAGAAATAATTTTCAATTTAGTTGTACAATTTGCAACATGTAGACACAAGTGGCTGTTAAATTAATCTTCTGCATAAACATAAAGCAAGCAGATTTAAAAAATACAGGTTGCAAATTATTTACTATTGAACAAATTGTTCTAGACTTTAATAATCTGTATTTGCTCCTAACCAGCCACTACCTATGATAGTGTGGTCCTAATTAACCTCACCGTTCAGACAACATATTTTACTCCAACATTCTGTTGGCCTAGTAATAAAATGAAGAATTCCAGCTCAGTTTTGCTTTCAATCATGTCTCAAAAAGCAGGTGGTAACTACAGACTTTCCCATACATCTCTGAAAATATAAATCCTTTCTCAACAATCTGAATTCATAAACATGCCAAACTACCTTATTTTGTTAAATATTCCTTTTAGTGACCAGAGTATCAGCTGGTGTGATGCTGATGTTGGCATTGCTTTTCTTACAATGTGTATTTTGTATTTCTAACACGAATTCTGGCAAAGCCACGGAAGGTCCAAATTACCAGTGTCCATTACCTCAGTGTATTTTCAACATGCAGTAATACACTGGGACTGCCTACATTTTATTGATATTTTTCTACCAAAATACGTATTTGCATTTCACCTAACAATCTCCCAATGTTTATTTTAGGTATGTCTGCATCCAGAAAAGCTAACTTTTGCTTTAAAGAATGTGTAACTGTTACCTCTCTGGAGGCAGGTCTGTATCCATATCCAGCTGGTAAATTTTTATCTTCCTCACAGCCTTTGGCTCCTGGACTGAAGTGCAGCTCTACATGAAAACGTTCTTCCGAAGATAGTTCCTGAAGGAAAATGATTAAATAGGTTTACAGTTTAATACTTAGCTTAGCACTTCTTGTTTTTGAAGATATTTATCCATTTTAAATACCTTGTTTGGATCTTCATAAAGCATGATAACAATCTGTGTCATGTAATTGAGTTCATTGACAACATTTAAATAATCCATAGCTCGTTTCCACTGTTCATCTTTTGATTCCTTATGAAGGAAGGAAAAAATATTAACAAATAAAAAACAGCTATTTTCTTTAAGAAGACTGATTTCCCTTTTCCCCCATTTACATGGATTTTACATTCACAGCAGAAGTACGACGCTTTTCACAGCTAAGATTAAAAAAAAAAAAGAAGAGATACAACCAGGGGACGAAAACACCAAACAGACAAATAAGCAGGAACTTAAAATTACTCATCAAATGAAAAGTGGAAGTCAGAACTTTTTGTATTTTACTTCAGTGTATCTTTCACGTTCTTTTGCCAATGATGATATATGTCTTGTAGACAGAGGCACTGTTTTAAACTCTCCTGATGTGAATTGTTAATTTTGCAATAAATTTATTTCAACTAGTATATTATAGAAAATGTTTCTAGATATCACTCTACCAAACAGAGTAAATGCAACCTTTTAGTATATAAAACATCCTAAGTTATATAAAATGAATATTCACCTTTTTCATACTCTAGAAAAATATATATTTAATAATTAACTTTAAAGAAAATTTAAAAAGTTTATCAGTCTAAAACTAGGAGTTTATCTGTTGTAGCATATGTCACAGAGGTCTGGGATTAAAAATGCTTTTGCCATTAGTGAGTTCAGTCATCCATTACCAGAAGCAAGTATGTCAATAGAACCACTTCAGAAGTTAGTATGTTAATCAAGCTTTATTTTAGAAGCAACTGTTTAGGCTTTGTGGTGCTGCACTTATCCTCTCCAAGATTTCAGTTAGGTTATTTCTGAATCTGGAGACCTTGTCTTTTTTAGTCCTTGTTTTCAAAGCCAATCATAATGCACCACCTTCAAGGTATTCTACAACAGTATAGGAAAGTAAGACAACCTACTTAACAGCAGAAACTTTGCACTACATTGAGCGTTATTTAAGTCAAGTAGGGAGGTCTTGACAATATTCCAGTGGTCAAAAAGAATAAGCCAGTTCAAGAGTGATTTCAAGAGAACCCTGAATGATAACTTGAAGGAAGTAACTGGAAGAATTATAGGTGCCAATATAAGACAAAAAAAAAAAAAAAAGCATTATCTGCCCTTTTCAAATCTCTTTGCGACCATAACATACACAGCCAATGGAACTCAGCATTACTTAAAGGACATGCTGATTTCCACCAATGTGCACATCAGCAATCTGAAATGTCTCTGCATATATAAAAAATAAAATGTTTGAAGAAGTGTGATAAATTTTGAAAGCACTTAAGAAAATTAAGCTTTCAGGGCATACAATCTTAGTAAGATTGAGTCCTTTTGTTTCCTCTCAAAATGTCAGAGCTTTAACAGAAAAAAAAATGCTCAACTTACATCACATAAGGCACCGTAACGAAGGGTGGATAACAGGGAGTGGACATGACTCTCGCTAGTGAAATACAGCCGTGTACGAACATGGCGTTCAGGGGACATAACACCCCTGGAATAACTTGAAAATAAAAAGAATCTTGTTAGACCATACCAAGATGTGTCCCTGTTTTAGAAATAGCTGTCAACAAATAAACTGTGCTTCTTAAATTATGAACTGGTAAGACACTTCAAATATAAAAGCTACAGAGTATCTATATTAACTCTTGCATAAACTAATGTAACCATGTAAAAAAAAAACCCAAAACTTACAGAGGGTGAAGCTTATTTACAGTATCATCATCTTGAGTTCTCTGAAGGTCAGAACGGATTTTTCTGACTAGAGGAGTGCAGTAACCTTTGGCAATCTCTAGTTTCTCAGCCTTAGAAATGCCGTATTCCTGTAAGAATGTAAGAACAAACTGACTTTTAAAATTCAGTTAAAGATTAAAATGCCTTTCCTGCTCAAAGGCTTGTGTAATAAATTTGATTAGTCATCTACTTGCCCTGGCTGCAAACTGTTTTGCTTAACATTTTTATTACACTTGATTAGTGACACCCCTTCAAGTAACAAGCAGTTTGCCTTTTTGCTGTTTGATTTGACACTTTTTTTACTAAGACACAGAAACAGGTTTTTCATTCACTAGTTAAAACCACAAAAGTGGATTCACTTTCTGGTATGATGGAACTCTCTTAAACAGAACATCTAGGGAATTATTCCTCCTCCCTGTGAGCTTCATGCTCTGTGCTGCACATAATATGAAAGTGCTCACAGAATTTTGATTGATCTGGTTACCCTAGAAGGCAAAAGAAGTACTTTCCCTTTGCATTTTGTAGGCTTATTAAGTTTTTTTCTGTTTGTCTTTCTTCACTATGTCCTCATTTTTACCCACTCCAACACTCTATTCAAAATTTAAGCTTAGCAGGTCTCCGTAACACAACACATTCTTTACTGCATTATTCTTTTTGTCCTCTTTGCTGTCAGGGAGCTTGAGAGATGGGGGAGCTCGAGAGATGAGGAGAGGAAGAAGTTCCCTCACTTGCTCTGTAAAAGCTGTGTAAAACTTGGATAATATCTCTCTTACAACAGTGCTCTGTAACTACAGGGGCACCTGGGGAAAGCTTTAGTCTGTTCTATCCTATTATCACAAAACAATTCTATGCCCTGCAGCCTACAATGTTTTAGAGATAATCTCCGTTTAACAGCCTGTAGTATATGGAAGTTTAACTGGCCTGCTTCTGGCCTGAAATTCTAGGAAAATTAATGTGCACGCTTTTATCAAGGAGTGTTACCATTCTGAAGCAGCAGAATGGCCTTTTAAAATTCAAATTACTTAAAACAAAGTGAAATTAGATAGATTAGGATTAACTCATTTGCAATGAGTCTTGAAATTTCTAAAAGCAGAAAGAATGAAATTAAATGTATTTTCAGAATACACTATTGTTCACAAGGACAGCACTTAAGTCTATGAAGAATGGCTCAGATGAACCACTTTCTTCTAATACACTGCATTAAAAGAGGCCAACATTTTCAGAGCTAAAATTGCTAAGAAAAAAAGAAAACCACTTTGAACACATCTTGTGAATTATGAATCAGATCTGTCTTAGAAAAATAATCAGCTTGCTAGCAGAAAATAAGACATAATGTTAAAGGCTTCTATTACTACAACATACAGGAAACTTCAATACAAAAGAGAGAGCAGACATTTTCACAAAATTTGAAAAAGCATTTACTCTGCAATTTATTTTATTTAATAACTGAAAATGCTTACCTGAGGGATCACGATGTCAGCCAAAGCCTTTGAAAGCCTGTATAATTCCATTGTGTTTTCTAATTTCAATGAGCCATTGTGCTGCACATCATATTTTATACAGTCATAAATATCAGGAATTTTGCTAATATCGTATCTTCCATTTTTTGTTTTAAAGTCTTTTTCGAGCTTGGACCACCTGCGCAGCATTAGTTCTAGTGTCTCACTGTGGTACAGCTGAATATCTGCACAGACACATATCTCATAATTAAAGGCCATCAAACAAAAGGGAAATTTTAATCATGTTAGTTATAGTTGAATACAGAGGGATAAAAAGGATCAAATATGTTTTTGAGCAGAGGGAACAGATGTGCATATAGTTCATTTTTACTACTGAAAGCATCACAGTCGCATGGCTACATCAAGATAGTGGAAAGCTTATCTGCAGAAGTGCACCACTGGCCCTTTAAGCAAAGCTTACAGCACAAATAGCATGTCCTACAGCACAGATAACATAAAAATATATTAAAAAGCAACCACAAAAAGTTGTAAGAAAATTTTCGGAGGGAGGAAAAGGAGCAAGACAATGTCTCTGTTTAATAACAGATCATGCATCCCATTTGTTTGTCCCTCCTGCGTGTGGTAACAGCAAAAGTCAAGAGAAGGTAAAAAGAACAGATTATCTCCATCCCAGGGCAGAGGATTAGATCAAATAGGCAAAACCCACTGATGCTATGCTTAGGTGACACTTGTCCTGCTCAGCCTCAGAACAGAAGTTGTTTGCATACTATACACTGCAGATAACACTGTCTGCAAATACTCCAGTACTTAGCTAGTACCAAAAAAGCACTGTGGTCACTTCCAGCTCTGGTCTTCCTGCATCACATTTTACTGCATCACATTATTGCCTGGTTCACCACACTTTATATTGAGCATCATTCTATGCAATACTACCATGCATCATACATCAAGCAACATATTTTCAGCAAAGATATTTAAATATAAAAATGTACCCATATAACTTAGCTTTAGTACCATCTACTTTTTTTTTTGTGGACTGCCGAGTTTCAAATAATTAAGACAAGAATTTCTGCAAACATTTGAGGACTAGCTTGAACTTCTGAGCAGCACAAAGAGCCCTTACCTGCAATGAGATCACATGTTCCTCCTGCTTTTTACTTTAAAATGGTGCATATGGAATCAGACTGAAAATCCCTATGCCATTGTTGATTAAGGTTCTGCTAAGAGCAAGTTTAATTATGAAAAGTTATGTTACAATTCTCTCAGGTGTAAGCAAGAGAAACTAAATACAAGTACAAAAATGTTTAAGTACCTGCAGACTTTGGATCTTCCATTCTTTGCCTGATTTGAGAAGTCAGACTCTGGATCAAGGAATAGACCGTGTCACATGTCTTTACAGGATTTTTAATAAGCTGCATTGATTTAATCAGTGAGACGCTTCCAGATGGAGTAAGCTGCAATTTGAGATAAACACAAAATGACGTAAACAAACTATCTAGATTTGAAAGAACTGGGGAGATAAGATGGAATATACTAAAGATTCCAAGTACTGGAGAAAAAGTATTCAAGCAAGCTGCTGTTAATTTCTGAACCCATCTCTGAATTATCTACTCCCTTTAAGGCATCAAGGAAACAAACACAAGCACAAACAAAAAGAAACCCTTTAAATTTACATATACCAAGAACATATGATATATCTCTCAGAACTGACTTAATTTTAGAAATTTTAGAGCTATCAAGTTGGGCGTTACCAAAACAATACAGATAATATCCACACGTAAAGTGAGGCTTAGCCTCATTTTTGAAGAAAAGTCTGCATAAACCAAAGCAAGAAAACAATTATAGTAAACAATAATTAATATACATAACACAAATACATATCTGCACTTACCTCTGTTTCCTCAAATGCACAGGATAATTTGGATATGGAAAACTTCTGCTCTCTACCTAATAGTAACTAGTTCCTGCCGCCCTATTATGACCAAGTAAATGAATGGGAAAGGTGCTGTGGCACAGAAAAAGAAAATAAAAATAGCAAAAAAACCCTGTTTTCACAAATTTCAAGTAAGTTAAAAAAAAAAAAAAATTATCACTTCATAATCCCAGAGGTTAGTTACTTTCAGTAACTGTCTTTGAAGAGTATGCTCTATTCATTCCAGTGACATTTCAAACCCCCTTATATTTATACAGCAAAAAGAACGGGAGAAATAAACAAATCCTTGAAAACCCATACCCTTTCACTTTTTCCAAGTACTGCTGAATCCACTGCTGGCAGTGGTTTGGATGATACTTTTCATACACACGTTTAAACAAATCCCATACAGTACATGGAAGATAGTAAAATTATTTTTCAGTAACTTGGTCTCAATACATTTTCAGAAATAGCAGTTTAAGCTTAAACCTCATTTGAGGACTTGTATTTCGTTATTATACCAGAGTAAGAGCAGCTGAAAGAAAGAGAAGTTTCTTAACATAACAAACATTACTCACGTTTAAAACCAAGAACAATCATGCTCTGCACTAAGTCAGAATAAACTCTATTAATTTGCACTAATTTAGCACATTAATTAGACATCTTCTTTCACTGATTATAAAGTGTCCTACTGGTTTTCAGCATCTTAGTATTCCTTGAGTTAAAAAAAAGGCTTTGTAGCAGATTAAACACTGAAACAACTGCAGTAGCCAGGCATTAATATATTTTGTAATACCGCACACTGTCGAAGTAAAAACAACAGAAAGTGAAAACAATATAGTCTTGTTTCTTGAATAATTAAAATATTTTTAATGGAAAAAGTAGGTTTTAATAATTATTTTAATGAAAAATATTTATGAATGAGGTCTCTATCTACTCCTATTTAAAAGTTTGCAGCTATTACTCAAATGGCAAAACAGCTCAAAATATCTAATATCACAATCGGTACAGCTTCCTTTGTAGTTCAAACTATTTCCAAGCACACAAGTATTTTTTCAAAATAGATACAAAATATCACTGCTCATTACTTTCACACAAGAATTCGCATGGCCATGCTAACCTTATCATAGTCATCAGCAGTAAATTCTCTGTCTCTCTGGAGAATTTCATGGAGTCTTGCTTTAACACGATGCTGACAGCTGCTTAAAGAATCACTGTCACTGTCCAGCAGACCATTCATATTAGCACTTTTTACCATCTGGACAAGAATAGGAGTCAGCTCTCCCTCTAGGGCCAGCAGTCCCTGAAGCAAGTAATACAATTAATCAGGCAAACAGATGAAAATGAAAATGTAACAGTATCTTAAAAATCCACCAGATTTAAATTCAAGATTATCTAACCCATAGGCATGTGATACAAACAGGGACTTGGCAGATAATGCAGATTATTTGCATAGAAATGCCCCCCAAAACACTGCTTTGCTGTGCAGGATTGCTACAGTTGGTGAAACAGTGATGGTGACATGTCATAAAACATGCTCCCCAGCATATTAGCAGTGCCAACACTCTTTCTGCGAGGTGACAGCTGTTCAGGTTGCTGGATGTACATGGTGCCTTCTCCCTGAGGCTGGGAGCAGCAGCAGCCTGACCTGTGGGGGACCTGCTCCTGCTCAAGGTATTGAGTCACCAGGTAGGAGCTATCAGAAGAGTCAGCCACCTGAACAGCATCTGGGAGGATAAATGGGAAATAGACAGGGTTTTTGCAGAGACCCTACAAAGACAAAACCCCAAACTTGGTGTGGCACAGAAAGACAATCAAAGGCTGAGTTGAACAAGAGGTGAACGGAGACTTCCAAAATGGAGAAGGCTGGAAACTTCTGTGACTTTTCTGGCAACAGAAGGGCTCTGGGATAATGAAGGAAATGGGGTGGTATCTGCTCAAGCCTGCTGACCACTGAGAAAGCAGGACAGATGGCTGGAATACTTTTGCGCCAACACATGCAGCATGAAAACAGAAAGAAAGAAGTCTGAACACTGGCAGAGCTTTAAATTTATTCAGATTACAGACATGTGGTTGTATAGTTAACACGAACAGAGTTTTGACTGGGCCTTTTTATAAGAGTAAGTAGCAAAAGGACAAGGGAGTATGCTTTAACCTGACAAAGGGGAGATTAAGATGAAATCTTAGGAAGAAGTTCTTCCTTGTGAGGGTGGAGAGGCCCTGGCACAGGTTGCCCAGAGAAGCTGTGGCTGCCCCATCCCTGGCAGTGTTCAAGGCCAGGCTGGAGATGGCTTGGAGCAACCTGGTCTAGTGGAAGGTGTCCCTTCCCCTTGGCAGGGGGTTGGAACTAGATGAGCTGTAAGGTCCTCTCCAATCCAAATGCGTCTGTGATTCTGGAGGTTGCTACTGGAAAGGATTAAGGTATATTGCTAGGGCTGTATAATTAAAATCTGTCTGCAACTGCTCAAAGAACTTAACATGCTTGATACATTAATTGTCTACTTCTTCACATTGAATAAATACTCCTTGAAAAAAAAACCTCAACAAAAAATAACTCTCCCCAAAAACCCAAATAAAAACACCACAACGTTTCTTTTAAAACCAAAGCCTCATTACACACTGTGGACTCTAATAATCCATAAATCTCTCCTAATCTTCAAAAGTGAAAACAAACTTGAAAACATAATTTTTAAAATTGAAAATACAACTTCACACTGTACCTTTGCAAAAGCTGCTGCAGTCATCTGGACTCGTCCCTCATCAGAAGCGTAGATCTTGAGATCGTGTCGGTAAGTGCTATGTAATCTAAGTAAACCACATCCAGGAAATCCAGCATAATCTCCTACCAAACAAACATTTTGCTCACTCTCATTTTGCACTTAATTATCTTCAAAGGTGTATATGCCATTCTTTTTCCTTTTTTTTTTGTTGCCATTGTTTTTTTTTTACCTTGTCCACCAGGATACATACACCTGAAAGCCCTTCCAAGCTCCTCTGCTTGAACCCTGCCTGCAGGGGTCAATTCTCCTCCCCATTTTAAAACCAGAAGCAGGGATGGCTCATTTCTTCTATTATCTAATTGTAGACAGAGAAAGGAGTTAAGTAGTAAAGTATATTCCTTTTTTTTTTTTTTTGCAAATGACAAAAAATATTCAAACTATGGACTTCAGTAAAAGATTGAGTCAACATTATGAATATTTAACAGCGTTCTAACATTAAGAAAATATTAAACTGGAGAACTAAATGGGCAGTTAGAGAAACCTGAAGTAGCTAAACTACAGAAAAAAATATAATAAAATATACTTAGCATGAAATCTGAAGCAAAAAGTAAATTGGGACAGGAAAAGTAAACCAAATTAGATATTAAATACCCTACATTTATTTCAGTCAATAATCACGGGGCAAAGTTAAGAAAAGTTTATAAAAGTTTTAAAGACAGTAAATGTTGAGTCATATTTTCTCTTCTCTGACCCAAACCACTGTTTTCTGGTGAATGACTGAGTCTTCTTTTCACCCTACTTTTCTGTTACAAAAAAGTAGTGTTAGAAGACAAATTTACTACAGTTTTAGCTATACAATTCAAGAGGCTCTGTCAATATCTGCCAATAAGAAATAACATTAATTGAAAATATATTCCTTTTTCTGACCATCAAGATGTCTTATACCACTAGTCCATGACTATTTAAATGCACACGATATTAAGTAATTAGGTACAAAAGTAATACAATACCTTCTTCTTCACTGGAAGTCTTTGGGCAGCCATGAGGAAGATACGTCAACTGAACTTTGCGATTTATTCCTGAAAAATGCCCATACCTGACGTAGGAAAATGAGAAGGAAATAGGCAGAGAAACATTTTACACATTTTCCTCCAGAACTGCTATGCTCCTGTAACCAGATATGCTGGTCACCGATCTGTGCATTTGACCACCATTTACTGAAGCAGCAATTAAAAAATAAACCTAACTCAACAAGCACAGTAAGACTACAGAAGAATCCATCATTCTGTAATAAGACATTTAAAAAATGCCATCTACTACTTTTTTCATGACACTGAACATCAAACGAAAAAAAAAGGGGGGGAAAAAGGAAAAAAAAGAAGATAAAAAAGGGGAAAGGGATAGGCAGGACAAAAAAAGGAAAGGAGGGGGGGAAGGAAAAGGAAAGGAGGCAACAGCACTTACAGATTACATGAGTAATTTATTCAGATCCACAACCACAGTAGCTATGACTATCCAGAATCTGATCTGGCAGTACAGATGGCTACTATTTTGTCAGCCAATAATTAAATTCTCAAGCAGAACTCATAAATTTCAATAACTGCCTTTGCCCTGATTTTCATTTTTTTAAAATGAAAGTTACCTACTACCATTTAGAACTCTGAGCCCCTGATCTTTTACACACCTTGAAGCCTTAGGGTTTGGGGTTTTAATTAGTAAATATTAATATACAAATATTAAATATTAATATATAAAACCTTATTTATTTGGAATCCACCAAGTCTGCTTTAAGTACACAGTGAAAGTTCCTATTGGCTTCACCAGACTTCATGTCACACACTGCAAGAAGCAGACCCTGCACTTAAATACTTTCATTTCAAAAACATGCAAGTGGATAAAATCTGAGATGAAAAAAGCAACATTTCACGCAGAATGAATACTTAGATACTAGATAAAGCAATACATTCAGTTAAGAAGATAAGGAGAAAACAGATGTTTCACTTCTTCATAATGTCAGACAGGACATCCTTCCTCTTCATAACCCTTGTGCTTGAATTAATATATCACTGCATACTTGATAACCATTGCAATGCAAGCACTAACTGGTCTAAAAGCTCAAAATAGCTGATGCAACTTTGTTGCTATGAAGCCTGAAAAATTAAACACTTACATTTCTAACACAGTCTTTAGCTGTTCAAGTTTTGCTTTACTTTCTTCAATTTCAGAATCGTTGTTCTGTCCAAGTTCTACAAGGAGTTGTCTTGCTATATCAAGCACTTCCTAAAGAAACAAAACACAGGATTTACTTAAATGATTTTCTATTTATAAAATACCCCTGCAAGAAAACAAAGACAAACTTGCCTGCAACTGTTTTGGTTTTTTCAGTTTTAGTTTTCCAGATTTATATCCATCACATTTTTCAAAAAGATCAAAAAACCTTTAAGAGAAAGAATACTGATTAAAAAACACAGCTAGGAAGTTAAAATATTACTTGAACAAGTGGCTCTTAAACTTAATAGTGGTCTGAAATTGGCACCTTTACATTATTTGAAAAGCATGCTAAAATCTGCCCTCCAGGTCAAACCAACCTTTATTCACATCCTATTTCCCAATAACGTCTGCAATACATTAGAGAGATAAGAGCACTTAAAATGTTCTTTTATTGCTCTGCTAAGTGCTAAAAAAAATATATATATATTCTTCATAGCAAATGACATAATATTCTAATATATAGCTATGTAAATTTCTAATCTTCAAGAATGTTCCTGAACAGAATCAAAAATATGAGATGAGCAGTCCTACACTTTTACAGCATGCACCTCTGAATGCAAGAATCTAGTCCCAAGACAAATAATTACTAATTACTTTTTTACTGAAATTGCATCTAATTCCAGGACAATTATATTAGGCACTTTAGGAATCCTAACATAAAGATGCTATCTACCAGAAACTGAGAGCCATCAATCTTTTAGAAAACTAAAAGTCAAAAAGGAAGTACAGCAGATGGCAGCTCAAACAAGCACAGTTATGATAAAAAAAGGCAGACGTCAATCATATGGTGAACCAGAAATATTCTCTGCTGCATCTGTAGAGACAAATGTATTTTTATCAATAACACACAGGATTGTTCACATGGCACAGCATGTGATGAAGGAAGTCTGCATGAGTAATTTGTGAGTCCTGTTAGAAAGAGAGGTGCATACTGGTTAATTAGCTGCAACGTAAGTTAGATTTAAACCAAAACAAAACCAACTTGTAAGATGCAACCCCTGCTCAATTCTTTGCTTGCACATCCACAAGAAGTGAGCTGGGCTCTAAAGCATCCAAACTAATTTTTACAAAGATTCTCCTTACCTCTGATGTTTCACTTCCATTTTCATCTTTTGTTTTGGTGTTCGGTCCCCATGGCGTATTACAGCTATAACACATCTAAGCTCCATCCTGCAATTTCAAGAGTTACATTTCACATGAGGGTCTTGTATTTAGTACTAAAACCACCACAAATTAAGACAATTGACAAAGTCATAGTTAACATGACATAATTACAGAAACGATGGAAGAATATGCAAGAATATAAGGTTAACTGAAAATGATGTAAGGTATAAAATATAAATACTGATTTTAAGACTCGGGTAACTATGGAAATATCTATTTTAAGTAGTTTTCAAAGCAACAATTTGAGGTTCATTAAATGAGAAAGCATGTTTATTAGAAGCACATATTAAGCTGGCGTTGGAACAATGATTAGCAGTGAAGACGCTATGCATAAGAGACACTACACTTGAAAATCTGCTGTTCTATACTCAGCTTGACTAAGGGTCAGAAACTGACTGCTGGCATAGCAATTGTGATTCCTTTCTTGTTTTCACCACACAAAATAAGCGTTCATAGGCCAAAGTGGGCACACCTTGTGAAGAGAAAAAAAATTCACACAAGTTACATTAGCAGTTTGCACAATCCAGATAGATTGACTATTTTCTTACATTGTTCCAGAGGTGGTTGGCACAATAGGAATGTCTTCAGCTTCCAAAGGAATTGACCATGGTATCTGAAACTGGGGAGCAAGTTCTCTCATTATGATATTTCTAAAGAAAGGGTTAAAAGAGAAAAAAAACAAGCCTAAGTTTAAAGCACAGCTTATACAACACATACAAACTCCAAACCAAATAGGTAATACAGACATGCATTTTTATCGATGTACTTTAAGAGTATTAGCAGTCACAAGTCTCTGAATTTATATTTTTCTTCTAACTGCATAATAAAAACCTACTTAAACAACAATTTAAAGCTACTACAACTGCTAAAGAGACAACATTAGCCTAATGTCCCTGGATTTGTAAGAAATCTTTTTTTGAATTCCAGTTCCTAAAATAGCTCCTTGGATCTGATTCAGTCTTGCTCATTTGAATATTCAGACACTTGAATCCATTACGTAACTAAAGTCCCTGGTAATCAGTAAGCCATTCTCGTCTGAGAGCAACTGGTATCTTTAGTGGCAATTACTCAAACATTTCTGCGTTAGAACTGGAAAAATAGGTATGATAACTCCAAAACTGCTTCCATCTACAGAAGGTTGTTAAATCTTGCTAATGTTCTGTTTTCCAAGTATTTCATCAAAATATACTGAACCTCAGATTAATATCTGTATAAGAAGCAGTAATATGGAGGAAAAAAAAAAAGTAACTCTCAAAGAGCATAAGCCAAAAATCTCTAAAAGGCTCAAAAAATGCTGCTGTCACTTAAAACTGCAATGTATAAAGTGTAACAAAATAAAGTGTAAAGAAGAAAAAAACCTTTTTTCAGACAATTCAGTAGCTACAACTGCAATAAAGAAAAATCAAAATGGGTATGAGAATTGTAACTAATTCAAAAAGTGGCATAAAACAACAGGAGTACAGTTGTTATATCTAGGATTTGAGCTTAGCTCTTCCTCCATTTAGTAAGATCCCAGAGCATTTGATAATACAGAAAGTCAGCTGTATCTCATTAGTATAATTTTACTGTAAAACCAGTTTAACTGGTCAAAATAGAACCAGCCTACTTTGGGGGCAAGGCTTCACTGGCGTAGAGATCACTACCCAATTCTGTATGATCCCTTGTTACACCTTTTTTTCCTTCCAGTAGCACAGAGAAGATGGTATGACAGAAGACACCTTGATACTATATCCATTTGGATTTACCAATATGAAATTCACAAATATAGAAGTACACACACAGCTTCAGATCAAGGGCAATGTATATTAATTTGGGCACATATTAAACAGCAGCAAGCCCAACCATCCAGTGGTGCTTCTCTACTTGGTGGGTAGGGAAGAAAGTTCTTAAAGCTCTATTTCAGTAATTAATCCAGCTTTTAAAATACTTATTCAGTTAGCTTTATGTATTCACAAAACACTCAGATATTTCATATGATTTTAGGAATAAGAAATTTAGTTAGGATTTATTATTATTTTTAATATTTGATATTTTTAATTCCTTACTTTAAGCAATATTTCAAAGAACTAATTTAGAAATAAGGAGTAAGGACATTACATATTTGTATTATATAATATATACGCAAGTTAATAGTACATTAAGTACAGTCACATATATATAGCAGAATTCAAAGACAAAACTCCTCAAATAAATCAGTAAAATCTTACCCCAGTATCTTAGCACAATCATCATAGTATTTCATAGAGTTTTTCACAAAACTGAAGCCATTCACATCGCAGACGTAGGACTGTCCATTAGCACGCAGCAAATCAAAGCCACAAACTGTTTGCTGGTTTTAAGAATAAAGTTTAAGTCATTGATCACCTTCCTTAGAACTTCTTATTCTAAACTAATTTTATATTTTAATATTGTATTAATCTGAAAACATGGCGAAATATGACAGATTTTATACTTGGTATCTTTTGCCAGTTCCATGTTAGGTTTGCTCATGCCATGCAGACATCTTCCTATTTTTAACTCTATCCCCAACTTGTTTTTTACCATTGCTACATATCCCTACCAATATCAGTATTAAAAGCCAAGCCTGCATGTGCCTAAACTTATCCTTTGAGATAGCATATGCAATGATAGGCCTACAAATTCCACATCTGACAGCTGTTTCCCCCTACACATATGGGTCACAGGCAGAAAACAACAAAATACTGATAAAAACATTTTTGTCCAAATTTAAATTTGACAGGATGATTTTGACATTGACATAATATTGACATAGTTAGGACAAAATATGCCACTTCAGCAGATTACTTTTTCAGATCCCCAAGCTGACTTTGCTAGATAACAGAGACTCACACCCTTGAGGCTTGAATGCCACCATAGTTACACACAGGTAATGAGACACACAGAAAGACAGCCTTTTAATAAGACATGTGAAAGGAGGACGAGAGATTGAATGAAATCTTGAACTAAGGAATCTTAAAACTATATAAAAATCAAAACTATCAAACACTTCAAATAAGGACCTGGTCATGCCAGTACCAAATTAACATTTAACTGGGCCCAATGTAAATACTAGGTAACAAAAGTTACAAAAATTTAACTACTGAAATCGTGTTTTGCTAACTGAGAAACCATTAACAAAATGTGTGAACATATGAATAGAACACATTGTGCGTTAGCAAAGCACAATAGCAACACGTGAATCCAGGAAACTTAAGCAACATAAGCAGCCCATCCAGAACTTTTTAATGCATTAAAGTAAGAATTCTTCTAGATAAAAAAAGGATGTGGAAGTTCAACTTTTCACCTTCCCAGGAGTTCTGCAGCAACTACCACGACTGACTCTGTGCTCTAAAACCCTATGGAAGTTTCATGCAATAAACAATTAATTAACACTAAATGTTTGATCAGATAGGAAAGTAATGAGCTTACTTTAAAGGCAAGGCATACTTTCCAAGCAATTAACTTCTCTCTTGCATTCAGGATGACTGGATACCTCACTTCTTTTCCTTCACTATCGCGTTCTACCTTGCCATCCAGAGCTGGAGACTTCCGGGCTTCAGCATGAGCATAATCTGGACCTACTGTGTACACCTTTATTGAAAAGCAGAAGCTCTTGGTTCAGTGTATTTCAATCATATTAGATATACGCATATATTTTGCCAAATTTACCTCAAATGCGGTAATGACTTCAAATGAAACTATCTGCTTTCATCGTTGAAAAGGTCACTCTGAAGTACCTTTTCCTCATTTATTGACTCATCATAAATTTCCCATTTATCCTATCATTTATTGACAAACTGGGATAAAGCAAGGGTAAACAGCTGGAGCACAGGTGAAGAAAAATAATAATTATAGAACTTGATTACTAAAACTGAATTTCTTAACTGTGATGGTACAGAGATAAAGAATAATATTTTCCTCTCATCTGCAGAACCTGAGAACAGGTTAATCTGAGAATTACTTCAGTTTATAGTTTGATTATGGAAATTGAGCTTCAGGACTAATTCTCTTAATTAAAAATATTTTCATATTTTAGACAGGACAAAATAAATACAAAGATGTGCCCAGTTTAAGCATTACAAGACAGAGGCTTAGGGCAACAACACAAGAGGGAGGTGGAGCTGCTGGAGCAAGTAAAGAGGAGGCCACGAAGGTGCTGTGAGGCTGGAGCAGCTCTGCTCTGGAGACAGGCTGAGGGCTGAGCTTGTTCAGCCTGGAGAAGGCTCCTTAAGGGGAGACCTTAGAGCAGCTCCCAGTGCCTAAAGGGGTGATAAAATCTGAAGAGGGGATTTTGGCAGGGCCTGTAGGGACAGAACAAGGGGAGTGGCTTTAACCTGACAGAGGAGAGACTGAGAAGAGCTCTTAGGCAGAAGTTCTTCTCTGTGTTTCTGGTGAGGCGCTGCCACAGGTTTCCCAGAGAAGCTGTGGCTGCCCCATCCCTGGCAGTGCTCAAGGCCAGGCTGGACAGGCTTGGAGCAACCTGGTCTAGTGGAAGGTGTCCCTGCCTGTGGCAGGGGGCTGGAACTGGATGAGTTTTAATGTTCCTTCTAGCCCAAACCATTCAATAATTCTGCGACTCTGTGTTTACACAGGACAGTATATGCTGCTCAAAGAACCTAATACAATACAAAAAAAGAGAAACAATGTGTTGGGTAATAAGCCTCTACCCCTTGACTCCTAACAACGTAAGCAAAGCTGCTCCAGATTACAAGTACTGTGTTTAGTTAGAGTAAAAATTATGTTCTTTACTTACGATCTGTACCAAAACTTCATTAGAAGTAATCCTTGACACAAAGCTATAATTTTATCTTTAAAACTGACAAGCTCTTGGAGGACTCAATTGTTCTAAATATAAGTAAGAACACAGAGTTGTCATACCTTCACATCAGTGCCATCTGTAGGCATGAATTCCTCATAAATATAGGAGCCTGTTTTTCTCACACTGCTTTCAGGGGAATAAACACTGCTTCTGCTGCCAATCTGAAATGAATATTTTTCTATTAATAAACTCATAGGCTTCTGCCTAAGAAACTTTAAAACTTCTTAAAATAACACACTTGTACTGAGAAAACCCTTCCTGTAACAAATGAAGCAAATAGGCTTTGCTAGTTCCCAAACAATTTTTGTAAGACTAAAAGTGCACTGATAGTGCACAGGCTTTTTACCTATAAGAATCTGCAGTGGCTGACAATCTGCTGCAAGGAATAAGGGTCTACATGTTTCCTTGACATAAGTCTGATCCATCACTGCTTCCACAAGCAGAACATGCCAAAACAGGTCCCAGGTAACATATGGATAGGTCAGACTTACTCTGCAATTATGTTAAGACATCTACAACTTTTTAATAGTTTAGTACAATAACCTCACCTTTCGAAAGAGCCTCTGGCTTCCACCTCCAGCAGACGTTGGATAATAAATGTAAACATTGTGGTCCTCAGCACTAACGGGCTTTTCTACAAAAGGCTTTTGGAAAATCTCTCCATTCACTTCCACATGATCTTCTCCCTCAATCAAGTTACATTCTGAAGAAACAGTGAAAACAACACAGTTTATACTGATAGAATGAAATGATTAAGAGACTTGGCTTAATTTTGTAGGTTGAAATAAAGAGACTGTATTACATTTTTGTTTCCTTGATTTGTTACTGACTGCACAAAGTGGTGATTGTGTGCTGAATATATCTGCAGTACCATGCCTATATTATGTTCCAGCATTTCTTTTGATTTCCTCAGACAGGAAATCATCTTTTAATGATGATTAAGCACAAGCTTGCATGGGCAGTATGCTTTTTCAACATGTTTTGAAGACAGGGGGTAAGGCTGTTTGTCTCTTTCTTCAGTGCCTTTCTGTGAAACATCAGGGAGATGGCAGATGGACAGTGAACATGGTGCAATGCCAGACACAACAGTACTTTTAATAGGTTGAGAACCACCTCCTACTGTCTGATGGATGCACCTTGCACAGAGGATTTGGTCCTCTTCATTACTGGTTGGCTACAAGGAGCAGCTTTCATTTGACTTTTGTAGCATAAACAAGTCCCTTTCCCCCTAGATTACGCAGACATTTTAACATAAAATCCCCACCTCTTATGAACTACACCACAGTAATACTTCTATTGTTTTTAATTTTTCTTCTTAGTTTTGTGTCTTGACCTGTCATTGTAATCTTCTATCGTTGATACAAATTTTCAGTTTAGTAGAAAAAGACATTAAGTTTCTTTTCAGGTACAAAAAAACTAATTACTGTTTATATTCAAGAGTGTATCATCTGCAGATCTGTCTAGACTAGGTTCCCCTGGTCTACAAGGGAAACAACAAAGGTGGTTGCTTGTACTTAGAAGGGAAAATATTCAATAGCCTAACTTGTTTCTGCCAATATTCCTTTCCTGAGTAAAATTACTAATTATTGTGGGTAATGCTGCTTTGTTTGGTGACATATTAGAATCTTAGTTTGAGTTTGGAAGCCCTAATATTCTAGTTGTTCTATGATGGCTGTAGGAGGACTGTGACCGCAGGCTTTGGAGTCACGCTTTTCAGATGCACACTTGTATTACCTGTGGCTGGGATGAAGTTAATTTTCTTCACAGAAGCTGGTCTGGTGCTATGTTTTGAATTTGTGACCAAAACAGTCTTGACATTTCGTTATTGCTGAACACTGCTTATACAGCCTCAAAGCCTTTTCTGTTTCACACACTGCCTCCAAAGCCAGACATAGGGCTAATCCACAATACTTTAAATGCTAGAGAAGCAAGCAACCTCTGCACGAATGAATTGTGTAGCAGGTGAAATTTAGCTTTCTGCTATGTATGTTCTCCAGTGGAAACAAGAAAGTGCTAATTGTTGATATTTTAGTCATCATTTTTTACCTTGGGGATTGTTTGGATCACGGTTCAGAACTGCATAGCGAGGAAGTAAAATGCCTTCAGCTTTAAGAATACCGTAAACTTCTCTCCTGTAAGAAAAGAACAAAGGTTGCACAATAATACAAATCCTGCCAGTGTTTGTATTTTACAGCCCATGAGTAAGGGAGGAGAAAAATACATACTTTTTTTTTTTTTTCTAAATCACACAGAGTAAGATTACATACATAATACCCATATGAATATAAAGCTTTAAGGGTCACTGACACAACTGTACCTTTGCAGTGATCTCATCAATACCAATAAAAATGTAGTTTGCTTTGCCAGTCCTCTCCAGTCTCCCACTGCAACAGCAATTTACACAAAATAATTTTCTTGTTAAAGGTGGTTACGAACATGAAGGGACAGCAACTGAAGGCATCCAAACCAGCAAGTCTGCTCACTGTTCAGAAGGCTCCAATGTTTATGTATTTTGCTTGCTATTGTTTTGTTAATATTTACTATGCATGACTGCAGCTCCAAAAAGAAAATTCACTTTGAGTAAGTACATGATCTTTGCATATGAAGAACTTGTACTAAGTATCCACTTAAGGGAAAAAAAGACCTGTAGTGAGTTACAAGAACTGTACAATGATAGGAGGTTGTACAGTTGCTACACATTTTAAAAAGTTTAAACCTTATTTGCTAAGCTTTAGACAAATGTATCACCAAATTCCTACCTTGACAAATCTACAGACAAATCAGTATAAAAGTGGAAAAAGAAAAAACATATAAATACATACCCCAGGAAACTATGCATACGGTAATGAAGGGTAACATTCACTGTAATTTTATTTAGACTACTGCACTATACATTGTAACTGCTGCTACGCAATAACGACAGATTTGTACAGTCTCCAACTTAAAAGTAGTTTGCTGCAAGTAATTAGTGTTACTTACCTGTCTTGTATGTGATACTGCATATTCAAGTCATTGATTATGAATGGCTTCCTGAGTTTTGCATAGGCAACTGCTTTGTCCAGTGGAAATCCTAAAATATTTATTACACCAAATAAATTAAAACTACAAGACACAACACCACTAAGAAGGCTGGAACCTTCATATCCAAGCTTTTTCCTTTTTTAGAGTACAACCAGAGATATAGCTTAAGTGGGAAGATGCTCCCTCAGCTATAGACATAACATCAGCTTAAGACAATCATGAGACTACAGCCTAATTTCAACACAGGCTGCCAAAAGTAGTGGTCCTGTCTCCAATTCCTTTCTCCTCTCTCCATGTCCTTCAATTCCACAGGGCCAGAACTTAGGCTTTTATTGCCTCTGCCTAGAAGTACAGCTTTTAGCTTCATCCAACAAAGATGTGCTATATCTTTGCTTTACAGCCCAGACCCACAAAACCTCCTAGATATTAGCACAGATGCATGAACAAGTGGCCAGAGACCCAGCACTCCTACTGAGAAAGTAGCATGCCATCACAGTTATTGGACCAAGTAAGTATTAGACCACTGTTTCCACTGGCTACATAAATATTTACCAATGAAATCGCTATCTTAAATACCACATCAGGCAGGACTGTCTCAAGCAATGAAAACAGTACAATTTAAAAAGTTTGTATTTTAAAAGTAAATCATATTATATTAAAAAAATTAATCACTTCCTAACAAAACCCAAAAAACTACAAGACAAAAAAAATACCCTCAAAATGGTTAAAGTATTTAGATGTCAAAGGAAATTATGGTATCATTAGCAGATTTACCTTTAGAATGAAAAGAAATGAGACAGTCGCATAAAGGCCACTTTTCTACTGGCTCATTCAAAATAACATCTTCTTCAAATATTATCACAGTTATGTACTTAAACATGGAGAGGCGTTCAAGAATTTCTTTCATTGGTTTGGACTTGGACTTTTTAGCCATTGAACATATCCCAACTGCAATTTGTCTTTCCGGTGGCTGAAGGCAGTGGGGAGGAAAGCAATTATTAAGTTTTCTCAGAACACAACAGGGTTTTTGCAGCCCAGTACTAGATATGATAGTTTCTGTTAAAATTCATGCACTACCTTCAGTTTAATATTTAATTGGGTAAATTGCTAGCAGGTAATAAAATGCAGCGTGACAGCATGCCACAGTGCATTCTTATAAAAAATACCTCAAAAAATGAAACTATTCAATTGCTCTACACTACTTCTTGTGAGTATTGTATCAGGAAAAAAATACACAACATCAACATCTAAGTCAGAAATGTCAAATCTGAATACTTATGGCTTATTCTGAAATAATCCAACAATTCATTTTTAACCTATTTAATTTTTCTATATCTACTTAATAGCCACAAGACTGCTCATCTTTTTACATAGTATTACAAGTAAGATATGAAAAAACTAGTAAACCAGAGAACACTATTCTATATTTAAGCTATTTTTTGCATAGATAGTTTCACTTTTCTTTTGTACAGTCTGTATTTTCTTTCCTATTATAAGCCTTGAAAAAAATTTCTTCTCAGTGGTGTCCATTAGCGCAACAGCATTTGTTTAAGAAGAAACAAACCCACCTCCCGACAATCCTTCATTTCATTTTAAGTGTTCTTTTAAACAGAAATGATAATTTTGCATTACTTCTCTGCATTTCCAAGTTACTTTTAATCATGAAGTGTTTTACTAACACTCACCCGCATTTAATTTTTTTAGACATGCCTGCCATCAGTAAAAATTTAATCTGACTATTCCTAAAGTGAAACGATACAGACTAAAAGAAAAGCAAAACACATCTACAAAAATTACATGACAACTCATGCATAACTAAAAATTGGTAAGCATAGTGCTAAAATACAATTCATAACACTCTGCAAGGATAAGAAACTAAGGCATTAGTTAATTTAGCATGCACTTTCTATACGCCAGGACAGAAGAAGAATGAAAATACAGCAGATCTTAATGAAAACAACAGCAAGATGAAATAAGAAATGTTGAGTTTGTTTAAACAGAAACATCAAAAGTTAACTTTGCAGCAATTGACAACACACACAGAAGAAAATCTTGATCATTTTTTGCTACTAATTATCCAAATAAATAAAATTAAGGCTTATGCCATCAAGTTTATTCACAGAATCCAAATCAAATCTGCAAAGCTGGCATGCCCTGAAACTCTGTATTAAGGTAAAGCACATCTACTTCAAAGTTCACAGTATACTTACTTTTCAAATGTGCTGCATTTCCAAACATAACTTACAGATTATTATCTGAATATGAACAGTTTTCCAATTTAGAACACCTTAGATTTTTGTGATTTAATGCCATTTCAAAGTAAAATAATGCTAGACAACACACAGAATAGTACACACATGCTCCAACAGTACATACAGAGTCATACTCTTCCTCCTCTTCTTCCCCATGGTCATAGAACTGCTCATAATCTGACGATCTGCCTGAATCCAGTAATCCTTCTCCATCTTCTCCACCCACAAAGAATCTAGGAGGATCATTCTCTGTTGCGTGAACAGACATGGTTTAAAGATCTAGAGAGATCTATGTAGAAACTGCAGCCACTTTGGCAGTGGAGATACTACTGGGCATGTTTCCCACTGACTCAGGAATACAAAAGTTCCCTGCTCTTTAATGTTGCTTGTGCAGCTTCGCCACTGTGATGTTGTCTGCCAGACGCCGTTTAACTGTTATCATCTGCTCATTATTGGTTTGAGTTGCTGCTCCAAGAAACTAACAACAGGCTACTGCTTCCCTGAGACGACAGAACTTTTTAACCTAAGACAAATATTAAAAAAAGAAAGAAAAACCACACTTAGTAAAGGCACATAAAAATTAAACCCTTCTCATTCAGAAAGTGTTTGCACATTTACATACCTCTGAGCAAAGCATCATAAGAAAACTCTGCATATTACACACAGTCTGCACTTTCACATTACACTTAGAGCAGGTGGAATAATTTCAAAGTATTTTCGAACTACTGATGCACAGTTTTTAGAAATAGACAATATAGCTCATGAAAGTCTGTCAAATGCATTTTTTCCCCTAACTTAAAAGAGTCACGTGAAAGTGAAGAGTATATTATACAAAACCCAACAAAACCCTTCTCTGATATATGTGATATTTAGCTCACCATCTCTGTCGCTATTTTTCCCCCAAAAGTTTCTGATCAAATGGCAATGGCAAGCAGACACAAATGTTAATGAAAACTATAAAGCCTCCATTAGGACTGTTCTTATATGGAAACCTCTTCTTTCAAAAACTGAGTGAATCCTCAGTGTGAAAGCAGGATGTATGTGCCAGCTTAATGTTTGCTCATTTACTTCCACCAAAGCATTGCTTTATTTTCACACTGAAAAACTAGTATTTACAGAGCTATGCACTGGCACTGCATTCTGTCAAAAGTAGTTCCAAGCACTACTGTACCAGTGAAACATATTGTACCCTTGCAACCAATTATTTGACCAAGTAACTTTTATACAGAAACAGGGACTCAGAGCTCAGTCTTCTGTTGCTTTAACTAGGTAACTGCTCTTGCTGTAAGTTGTGCATGGCTTTATACCTTTAATTATAATACATTATTGCTACTCAGAAAATTAATAAGCACTTACTTGTTTAGAAGTTCATTTGATCGACTGCTTTAGGTTGTTTATTAGTCAGATCATTATGTAAGCGCTACTCAACAATAATGTCTCAGCAGAATGAAATTTGTCTTTAAATGCCTGCCAAAATGACTTTGGCTGTCCTATGAACGAGGTGAAGCAACAGCAAATTCCCAATGGTGATTAACCATTCAGCTTACTGTGAAAGAGGATGGTAAACAGAACAAAAATTACCCAGAAAGAATCTGTCCTAAGTCAGAGAGCAGTAAGTTAAGCACAGGTAAACAACAGAACTGTTCCAGATCCAGAAACTCGAGGTGAGGTCCAGACAACAGGCACATATGGCACAGAAGATTAAAAAGATTCATTTCTTAAACATATTTGTTATGTATCTGCTTTCCCTCAATTCCACTAATGAAAAATTACTTTCCCTTAGAATATGAAAATGCAGCCACTTGTCCCTCAAGCAACAGGAACAAAAATGAAATTTCAAACATCTCATTCATCTTGCTCCCTTGAGAGTTAGAAATTCAGCATTAACATAAATCAGTCTTGTTTATGACAGGATGAAGAAAGCGAGCTTTACACATCCCATTTCTAGAAAGCTTCAGAAGGGCAGAGGTGATATAAGGAAAGCAAGTGCCTGGAAAACACAGGGTTAAAATACTTTTAACTTAACTTAGGTCTAAGATAGAGAACAATGTTTGTGCTGTAAGTCTGTGGTGTGGTAATAGAATTTAGTAGTCTTACTAACATGAGTGACCATCCTTCTAATGAGTGAATTATTTCTTACCATACTTCTAATTATCAGTTAGTTTGGAGACAGTGATTCCCGAACATCTGCTAGCTTTGGATACTCCTTGTCTGCCCATCCTGTTTTGCTTGTGATAAATTTTGTACGAAGGTCACACTGTTCTAAATCTTTGCCAGCCATCAGAAACTTACATATATGGCTGGTTTCAGCTAATTTTGTGATTACTGGGGCATCCAACTGTGCCAAAGGTGAAAAGTACACTGTGAGGAAGACTGCTTACTTTATCTTGAAGACCCCTGCCCACATAAGGAAGACTACTTATTTCATCTTGAAGACCCTTGCCCACGACCATCGGAGGGCAGTGCGCAAGCGCCCAAAAGGAAGAAACTTATGATAATGAGTACCTAAACTAATTGTAATATCCTCGCAGTTCTCTCTGGAACCTAATGAATAGGCATGTTTGTGTGTAATAAATATCTGCTTGCTTAACCCCTCGATGTGCAAGTTAGGAGGAAAGATCCCCCTTGTACCCAGGCCCGTAATACACATACCTGCTTTAACTCTTTGAGTTGTAGAGTCTGATTTCGTGCTTCAGAGGTTACTGCCAACATACACTGGCAACTAATACAGAACTTTAAAATGGTAGTAAAAAAAAACAAGCAAAAAAATAGTAAAGCCTGAAAATGAAGAGTTGCTCTTGCATCAGCTTCCCCTCCCACTACCCAAATTCTGTAAATTGGAAACAAGTCTCTTAACAGTTTTTTAAAACCTAAGTTTTTTTCATAAAGAAGGAAAAGAAATCACTTGAAACAGGCAAGCAGGAGGCCATGAAAAGAGATTTGTTAAGCTCTTTCCCCTACCTATTCCTGTAGTGCACTTTCTAGGAGCAGCAGCAGTTGCGAAACTTCTGTGCTATTAATGTCTACTTCTTTCATGAGTATCTCTGGCACTACCTGAATCTCTCAAACCTCAAGCGATTAGTTCTCAAAGAAAGTAGAAACCACATAACTAAAGACTGAAGAGAAAGCTCAACATATCTGTCTACAAATGACACAAAGATAGAACCTGACAAGATTAATTCCCTAATAATCCTATCTGAAACCTAGTGGTTTTCTACCCTCCTAACTCAAGAATCTGGAGAGTGCTGGTGTTATTGGTGGCAAGCAGACCTGCCAAGTGAAGCTCCACTTGCAAAAATAGACCTCGAGTCACAAAGTCTTGGAGTTAACAGCTAATTTTCTGTGAAATTACATTCACCCATCTGAAAGTGGAAGAATTGCTAGACTGCAACTCTGTCCTACTGTCACTGGGCCCCAGAGTTTACAGTTTGTAAAAATAAGACCAAAGACACAGGATCAAGAAGGACACTGACAATTTCCGAGCCCATACACTACTGCATGGACACCCAGAACTGCATATAAATTAGCATTCTGATAGCTGATGGTGACCAGCTTATATTCCAGACAGCATATGCTGTAAAATACTGTTGTAAGCAGAAATTTGAGCCAGGATATAATGAAATAATTTATTTTTTTAGAATAAATGCTTTCAGAGATGGGAATTAAAATTCTTTCCCCCAAAATCCTTTGACTACTATAAAAATTGAGGCATCCCCTTCTTTCTTGAGGTGTGTGAAATGAAGAGTCTTAGAAAAGAGACACAGAAAGAGAAATCTGACAGTGACAGCAACTACAGGAAACAACTTACACAAGTCTCCTAAAATAATCTACAGTTATCTGACATAAAAAATGCAGTAAGACTGTGTTTGAATAAGTATGTGGTTATCAGCTTGTACAGCAAGGAGAAATAATATATGGCAGAGCAAGAAGACGGAGCTGCCTTCCTGACCCAGAAGTACTGTCAATGCTGATGGGACACTAACACACTGTGCCCCATGCAGAATTCCATCTTGCTGCCCCTGCAGCTGGGAAGTCTTCCCAGTACTGTTTTTCTGTATTAAGAAGTGAGCATCAGCAACAATACACAGCAGGGATTACATCAGATCATACTTGGTGCGTGAGCATAAGCCTCATCAGGCAGTGAAGATTAGAAGGTAACATGCATGTCTCAACCACAGAAGACTGCTATGTAAGCAAAGCAAACCCCAAAACTTGGTGTTGGAACATACACTGACCCATTTCCAAAGAGACAGCATCAAGAACATCTAGGCAACAGTCTCCTACCGTGCAATGACCTTCACAGGTTAAATTGGTTAGACTATGTTCCCTTCAGACCTCAACTGTTACACAAGGCTTCTGTTTTACAGCTTACACATGGAAAAAAACAAGCCTCTGCTAGTTTTGAAAAACGCAATTTAACCAACAGTGTCAATTCTTAAAAGGACTTCCAACCAAATAGTGATCTGTCCTATAGATTCCTATCCATGACTACCACATGCTACCTGTAGGCAAAAAAACTGTTTAATTTTGCATTCTCCTTTTGAAATAAACTTATCTCAGTCTTCCCCTAACAAGTTAGATGGCCCTAAAATAGTGCACTGTAAATGAAAAGTAAAAATCTTACATTTAACTAATATTATTATCACTTAGCAGTGGAAGGTATACAAAATAACATTCTAAATACATAAAATGACACATAGACAAACATCATTAACATACATGTAGGGCTGTGTTCAGATAACAGATTTTGGCAGCCTGCTAAGCACTCCAAGCCCAGTGTTCCCTCCAGTGGCACACTACAGACTGTTTTCCTAACGCAACATTTCTCCACTTCCACAAGTATATTCTGACAGATTTCCACAAGAATATTCCAAAAGAATAAGCACAGACACAGTATTCACTAAGTGTTAAAAGTTTTCCTGCCCCCATTCTACATGTTTCAGCAGCTCAGGAATACAGCCCTAGCATTTCCTGTACTTACTCAGCTCATAAAGATTAGCATTCCTGTAACTGTCAGCAGCAGATCAGCTTAACGTAGCAGCAGTGGTCTAAATGGTTGTTTAAAAGGGGCTCAAAGTTTTAACAGCCATGTTCTGAATACTAACAAAGCCATACACATCTGCTGGATAAACAAAAGCATTTCATCAGATTTTCTTCTCTGTCATTACAGCTATCAAGAGGAACAAGTACACACTGCCTCTACTGCTCTCTACTGGAAACTAATAGAACAAAACTAGACAAAAATTGCTCCCCATCTGTTATCTGAAAAAAAAAAAAACCCCACCAAACCCCCCCCCCCCTTCCCCCGAAAACCCCACAAACCCCAGCATCTCATACACTAAACAGCTATAAAACATTTCTAAATCTTGAACCACTCAGGAAAACAACTTCTGGAAATGCCATTGTAACAAAATAACTACAAAACACTTTGTGACATTTACATTAGGGAACAAATAGGTAACACACAATAAGTGTAAGTGGTGCTTTAATAGCAATTTTTCAGGTAGTCTCAATGAGATGACACAAAGCTTTCAAGAACTTCCTGCTAGAACTGCTATACCAAACATTTTCATTAACTGTACATTTAACAGCAGAAATATTTGATGCACTCCGTCTGAGGCATTTTACTCATTTTAAAATTCCAGTTCTGCAACATGACTTGAAGTGTTAACAAACCATCAAAGACAGCCAGCTTGCTGGGTTGCTGGTGGAGCAAGAAGTATGGGGAAGGGACAAGGGGGAAGCAGAAAGAAGACAGGAAGAAGAAAGAACCAGCAGAGATCGAGAGCTGATGGCAGTGGCAGTGACCCTGAGCACTTCCTGTGGATGTGTAACACCTTTCTACAATGATTCAAAAACCTGATAATACTCCAGCTTTAAATGGGAGACTCTAGAACTACTAACAAGGCTCATGCTCAAGAACAGCATTTCCTCAGGTATGACAAATGACCAGGAACAGAAAGGAGACAGGAAAGGCAGAAAATGAAGGAAAGGATGCCAAGACACAGAAGCTGCTGAAGACTGTGAGAAACTCATTCATGACTTGTTTATTGCTTATGTCACACAGCAAGACATGTATCTCCAATTTACCTTAATATTCAATGTCTACTGTGTCACACAGTCAGCAATAGAAAACATTTATATTTACACACAGATGCTGTTCTATCATACTTGCTGAGAAGTGGTGAGCAGCAGCTGTCAGCCCATGAGAAGGACTACACCTAAAAAGAGATGTAGAGCAGCTTCTATAGTGAGAATATCCCTCAATCACAAATAATATTTACAGTTTTAGCCTGATAATACTTTGTGCACATCAACAAAACCAGAACGAATGAAAAGAAACAGTGATCACAGAAAATATGAAGGGAAATGAAGGTTCTCAATAACTACAGGGATTTACAAGGTCCAGTGGTATAACAGGCTGATTAAGAATTATGAAACCAAGAAAAGGCTTTGGCAGTTGTCATCTTACACAAACTTCAGCAACAGCCTTGTGAAATTTATTGCTGCCTTCTGCAGCTCAGCTCTGCTAAATAACGAAGCAAGGAACTGTGCCGATATACAGACAAACAGACACAGGCTAGAAAAGGTAGGAATGGAAAAAGATACAATTATACAGGCACACAGCATTACAGGAACTAAGTCACCTGCTACAATCTTGGATTAAACTAACATCAAGCTCTAGATTTCATAATATGCTATAATCTTCCCCCATCATAAGTAACCTACACATTAATACAAGCTTTTTCAAAGTTTCTTTCTCATCCTGTAAGCATTTTCACAGGAAGCCAGATTCAAGATTTAGTCTGCTCCCCCTCCCTCCACACCAGTCAAGACAGGTAATCTGCAAAGCACAACAGCAGACCATTGCACATTCCCCTCTCCACTGCCAGGCAGCATGGCATGGGCAAAAATTGGCAGGCACTCACACAGGGATTCAGTAAGTTAAAACAGTGCTCCTTCTCTTCTTCTGGGCCACTCAAAAGCAGCTGACTATCCACCCCAACCGGGAGGCTGCCTCCCAGACTTTATTTCCTGCTTTTAGCCAGCCACTTGGTTGTGCCTACAAGCCAAGCACAGTTCTCACTGTCAGATGAGGAGCCGTAATCTATGCTTAATGATAACTGTGAACCTACGAAGTTCTTTCTGTTTGCAGGAACACTGCAAATATTTTGTACGGTGTTCCAAAACCATTACTATGTGGTACTTCATGCATTATTCCACCAGAAAAATTACAGCAGTTCCCAATCCAGAACAGAGTGCTCACCTTTCCGTTTCACTCTACTGAGACTTGAAGAAGCATTCTGAAGAACGAAGAGCAGCTTTCCCTGTTAGCTAAATGTGTGTATTGGATTTACGTGGCAAGACCTTGGTAGCAGAGGGGCTGCAGGAGTAACCACTGTGAGAAGACACCAGAAGCTGTCCCCATGTCAGATGGGACCAGTTTCAGCCAGCTCCAAGATGGACCTGATGCTGCCCAAAACTGAGGCCATCAACAGTGCTGGTGGTGCCTCTAAAGTAACAGATTTAAGATGGGTAAAAAACACCGCATAGCAGCTGAGAAAGGGGAGGAAGAAAATGTTAGAGAAACAATCCTGCAGACACCAAGGTCTATGAAGGAGGGAGTTGGTGCTCCAAGCACTGGAGCAGAGATTCCCCTGGAGTCTGTGGTGCAAACCATGGTGAGGCAGGCTGTCTCCCTGCAGCCCATGAAGGTCCACAATGGAGCAGATTTCCCCCACGGCCCAGGGAGGGCCCCACACTAGAGCAGGGAGATGTTCCCTTAAGGAAGCTGCAGCCTGTGGAAAACCTGTGCTGGAGCTTCTGGCAGGAGCTGCAGCCTGTGGCAAAGACCCCATGCAGGAGCAGGCTTTCTGGCAAGACCTATGACTCTGCAGGGATCCTATGCTGGAGCAATCTGTTCCTGAAGGACTGCACTCTGGGGAAAGAGCCCACACTGGTGCAGTTTGTGATGAACTACTTTTAGTGGTATCATGCAAGATTTCTATTCTTGTGACTCATGTAGTGGAGGGAGAGGTACTGAGCTCTTGCCTCTGGGATACAGTGCTAGGACACCTGTGACTGGCTCAAAGCTGCATCATCAGGGGAGGTTCAAACTGAACATTTGGAAGCATTTCTTTACCAAAGGGTGGTCAAACACTGGAACAGGCTTCCTATAGAGGTGGTCAGGCCCCAGGGCTGTCAGTGTTGAAGAGGCATTTGGACCATGCCCTTCACACCATGCTTTAACTTTCGGTCAGCCCTGAATTGCTCGGGCAGTTGGAACAGATGATTGCTGTAGGTCCTTTCCAACTGAAATTCTGCATTGTATTGTGTTGTCTAGCCCATCTAAGAACTGCACCCTATGGGAAAGACCCACTTGGAGCAGTTCATGAAGGGCTGTCTCCTGTGGGAGGGATCCCACGCTGGTGCAGGCAAGAGCATGAGAAGGAAGGAGTGGCAGAGACAAAGCATTATAATTGACCAGTCCCCATTTCCCATCCCCCTGCACTGCTTGAGGGGATGAGGTGTAAGAGTTGAAAGTGAAGCTGAAGAAAGAAGGGAAGAAAGAAGAGGTGAGGGAAAGGTGTTTGGTTTTGATCTTTTTCTTATTTTCCATTATCCTAGTCCAGTTAACTGGCAATAAGTTAAATCTATTTCCCTAAATTGAGGCTGGTTTGCCCATGACAGTAGTTGGTGACTGATGTCCTTGTGCTTATCTAAACTGACAAGCTTTTTGTCATATTTTCTCCTTCTGCCCTGTCAATGTAAGAGTGATAAGAGTGACATGGCAGATGCTCGGTGACCAACCAAGGTCAACACGCGACAGTGCTCCAAATGTGTTTCCTGGGCAAAAACCTACTGCACTGTTACCTGCACCCCATCTTCAGCAGTAAAGTACAGGTACAGGTGCTTTTAGCCACACTTTTTTCAGCTTGGTGGTTAAAAAATTCTTCTGATAAACAGGGACTTGAAGCCACAGAGACCAAAGGGAACAGAAACAGTATTTCTCTTGTTCCCTTCAACTGCTCTAAATATCAGGCTACCATAATCCAATTTCATTTGCTCCACATACCATTAGTTTTCTTTAACATGGCCACTGGGTTTGTCTTACAGGACAGGGCTCACTGCTCTGGATTCCAAGAAGGCAGGCATCTAATGTGCAAAATCTTACCAGTGAAACATCTACATTCTCATCAACAGGAATCCAGAAATAGCCACTTTACCGGCATTTCCTACTGGAAGCAGTTCGGGTCAGTGCTGCTTACAGGGGCATTTACACTTCTTCAAATGCTATATAGCTAGGCTACCCAACTGCAGTTGCCTAAATCTTTTCCTGGAGATGTGAATTATTTTCCAAGAACTATGCCACCTAAATGTTTGTGCCTAAGACAGATTTCTGTTTGACCTTCCATATTACAGAAGTGCAGCACAGGGGACTGAAAACAGCTGAAAACATGCCATGTCAAACATAATTCTGTTAAGAAGCCAGCTTTTCAGTGCAATTTAGATTGCTCATGAACGAGGTTCCTAGTGTTAAAGCGCAACTGTTACAGCTTTCAAACAGTAATTATTTGGCTGATTTCCCTATGTTTGCTTTCTTTCCTGGTAATTATACAGTTAGTTATGCAAAATATTTCCAGTCATTTAGAGTTACGAAACTTGAAGTGAAATAACTTTACAATGCATCTTTCCCTTATCAAATTCTTTGCTCACAAATCCCCTCTCCCCCCCCCCCCCCAAATATCTCATGAGTAGAGATGTGAGTTTTCAGCACACACAATGACATCCCCAAACACTGCATTATTATAGGGCATCTTTCAACTCTTTAGCAGTTGAGCATAAACTATAAAATGAGACAATGCCACCCTTCAAAAGAACTTTCACAACAGAAAAACCTGTCTGATAAATATCACCGTCTTCTCTTCAAGGCAGTATTTCTTTCAACTACAAACTGACATCTGGCATGTGTCACAAACGTCTCCTGCACAGCCACAACACAGACAACCTTCACGTTCATTAGCCTCCAAGTTCTTTTCTAAATCAAACCTTGTCAAACACATCACACAAAGACATTTATATCTGTGGCAAGCCTGAATGTTTCAAGAATGGCTGGCTTCCAAACTTCTAGAGATCCCACTTAAAAGATATCAAAACAGCTTCTCCATGTTCTAACAAAGAACTTGTGACAGCAACTATGTAGAGATGAGAAAATCTTTGCAAAGATTGGAAAGCTTTTTAAAGAAAAAAATCTGTACCCAAGTGCCAGAAGAATGCCAGAAATTCTCTTCCACGGGAGAAAAAATAAATAAAAAAATCAGCCAATCAAGACAAGCCAACCAGTAAAAATTAAATAAAATCGTATTTCTCATATATTGAGCCACAAAAGAGGCATACTACATCAGTCAAATCCTTATGCCAAAACCAGCCCTACATAGCAAGAACAGATTTTGAATCAAAACTTCTTCACCAAAACAAAGGAAGATTCTATGGGAATTTTGATACCCCAGGTTGAAAAAAATTAAAAAAAATAAAAATTGCCTTGCTACTAATCAGAAAAATGATGCAAAAAGGATGCAGAAAAGATGGAAATGAAGCAGATGAAATAGATGAAGAGAAATAAAGCACTCAGAAAGAAAGATGCTCTTGTGAAACCCCACTTGCAGTCCTGTGTACAATTCTGGTGTCCTCAACATAAGAAGGACATGGAGCTGTTGGAACAAGTCTGGAGGAGGTCATGAGGATAGTAAGAGGTCAGGAGCACCTCCTGTATAAAGACAAGCTGAGAAAGTTGGAGAGAAGCCTGGATAAAAAAAGCTGTCTGGAGACCTCATAGCAGCCTTCCAGGATCTGAAGGGCCTATAAGGATACCAGAGAGGTGCCCTTCATCAGTGACTGCAGTGCTAAGACAAAGGGTGATGACTTTAAACTTTAACAGAAGAAGTTCAGATTAGATATAAGGAAAAAATTCTTCACTGTGAAGGTTGTGAGGCACTGGAACAGGCTGCCCAAAGAAGCTGTGAATGCTTCATCCTTGGCAGTGTTCAAGGCCAGGCTGTACAAGAGCCTGGGGTGACAGTGTAGTGTGAGACGCCTCTGCCCATAGATGACTTTATGGCCACTTCCAAACCTAACCATTTTATGATTCTATGAAACATAAAGCAGAAATAGTGTAACAAACAATTGTAAGGAACAGCTTTTCAACTTAGAGCACTAAATATGAGTGGTATAGATGTGAAAGGAAACCACATATCTCACTGTGGTTGCGATACCAGTTTTCCTGCTTGTGTGAGGAGAAAACAGGTACTACAGGGCAATCAACAAGTGACAAACCCCAGCATATTCAAAGTTTACCATACTCTGTGAAGTTCCCGGCTTCAGGAAAACACCATTACAACAAAGGGAAGTGTTACACAGGCCACTCTGCCTATACACCTCTCCCATTTCAGCTCCCTACAGGTTAATTTCTGGTTACTATATGTAACTGATTTTCAGCTCTGGGACCACTGCACTTTTTTTTTCTCCTAGCTTGATTTCAGCGTAGATAGCAATCTCCCTTCCCCCAGCTAATTTTACACCTGTAATTTATAATCAGTTTTACACCCCAGCTAATTCATCATCAGTTGTGGGATGTTAGCAGGGAGCCCGAACCCTGGTGGTTTGAGGTCATCACCCCAGCCGTTTATGAACGCTGCTTTTCACCCCATGAAGCATTCCACCGGGTTTCCGCTAGCGCAGCACGCTGCGAACCCGGGTCATGGCTGCTGCAGACAGATCACTGCCGAGGACGGAACGACCCGCGCAAGGCCCAGAGCGCTCACCGGCCGTGCCCGCCGTGCTTTACTGGTGGTGTCGCCGACACAGCATCACGCACAAAGAGGACTGGGCGTGTTCGCACACCCCGACACCGGAGCTGTGACTCCCACCTCAGCCAGCGGACCCGGCTCTGCTAGTCACGAAGCTCGCTGCGGAGCGGCCACCGCCTCACTCAACACCCTCCCTGCACCCCCGCCACGCTCCACGGCCGCCCCATCACGGCACCGTGGGCCACGGACACCGCACCTCCACTCGCTGCAGGGGCAGCTCCGCACCGCCGCTGCTGGGCAGGCCGCAACCCGAGGGGGCGACCCCTCACCCCATGTAAAATGGGATCAGTGCGGCAGGGGAGCAGCACCGAAACAAACTCGCCTCGCCTCACCCTCCGTCCCGGTGCCCCATTGAGGAGGAGCCACCGCCCCGCCCCCCGCCGCGGCACGCCCCCACCGCCACTTCCGGGGGTACCACATAGGTCCCAGGGCACAAAGGCCGTCGTAGCCGTTAGTCGGTGCAAAAGGGGTCGATGCTACGGCTGCTGGGATAAGGCTGCGCCGGTACCTGTGGTGGAGCAGTGCGTGCAGAGGGAGCCCCGGCGGCTCTCCCGCGGTGCTCAGGCCTCGCTGCGAAGCCGGGACGAGAGGGTGAGGTTCGGCGGCGGGGAGAGGGAGAGGGAGAGGGGGAGAGAGAGGGAGGGAGGGAGGGAGGGAGAGAGAGAGAGACGTGGGGAGGGAAAAAGATCGCGTCGACGTCGTTTCGCGCATGCGCAAGGCTTACCGCGCGAACCGCAGGGCAGCGGCAGATAGGGACTACCACTCCCAGCGTGCCGTACGCGGGCAGCGGCGATGTTGGCGGCCGTTGGCGCGGTGAATGCTGGGGGTTGTGTTGGTGGTAGGCGGGAGTGGGGATGAGTCGCGGCGGTATAGCTGTGCTGGAGGGCGTGCTGGAGGGCGTGCTGGAGGGCGGGCTGGAGGGCGGGCTGGAGGGCGGGCTGGAGGGCGGGCTGGAGGGCGGGCTGGAGGGCGGGCTGGAGGGCGGGCTGGAGGGCGGGCTGGAGGGCGGGCTGGAGGGCGGGCTGGAGGGCGGGCTGGAGGGCGGGCTGGAGGGCGGGCTGGAGGGCGGGCTGGAGGGCGGGCTGGAGGGCGGGCTGGAGGGCGGGCTGGAGGGCGGGCTGGAGGGAGGGGCGCTTCCCGGGAGGAAATTCTCTGGGAGGAGCGCCTTGTGCGGCCGTGGCTGTGAGTCTTTACAGCTCCGCTGTCGGCCTTTAGGTCCTCGGGTCTCCTGACCTGGTGTAGCGCCGTAGTATGCGATGCCGGGGTGTGTGCGAAGGGGCGGCGGGGGTAAGGGCGCTGTTCTAACGCGCTTTGCAGCGCCTCTTGGGCGGCGGTGTGCAATGCAGGTCCCGTCTTGACCTGGCTTTGCCCGTGTGGTCCGGTGTGCCAGCGGCTTGTTAGGCGCTGTGACGGTGGAGGTACCTCAGGAGTGGGGGTACTGTGAAATGGAGGGGGCTCTGTAAGGTATGGGTTAGTGTCCCAGAAGCTATGGAGGGGTGTGCGTTGAGTGTGACTGTCATACAATCGTTTGGGTTGGGAGGGACCTTCAAATGTCATCTAGTTCTGACCCTCTCCAATGAGTAGGGACATCTTCAACTAGATCTGGTTGCCCAGGGCCACATCCAGCCTGGCCTTGCATGTCTCCAGGAATGGCACATCCAGCACCTTCTCTGGGCAACCAGTGCCAGTGTTTTACCACTTTTATCGTAAACAGTTTTTTCCTTGCGTCCAGTCCAAGTCTTTTACTTTAAAACCATCACCTCTCATCCTGTCGCAACAGACCTGCTAAAAAGTCCTTCCCCATCATTCTTACAGGCGCCTTTTAAGACCTGAAAGGCTGCAATAAGATCTTCCCAGAGTCTTCTCTTCTCCAGGCTGAACATACCCAACCCTCTCAGCCTTGCCTTGTAGCAGAGGTGTTCCGTCCCTCTGACTATTTTTGTGGTCCTCCTCTGGACCTCTGTTTACAGGTTCCTGCTAGCACTTTGGTTAGGAAAGATGTATTTGAGGCTGCTTGGGGAATTCCTGTCTCTGCTAGGAATTACAAATAGAGGTAGGGGAGATACTCAAAAGCTGGATTAAAAAAAACCACCAAAACCAGCTGGGATTGTGATGAGCGAAGGCTTAAAAAAGCAAAATAGTAAAATGGCTAGCAAGTGTAACTGTTTTGGCTAAGACAAACCAAAGATCCCTGGTTACATGGAAGGTTAGTTATCTTTGCCAGATACTTTTCCTTGTAAAGCAGTATATTCTTTTCCAGCTTCAAAGGAATTAAGGATCAGTTGCTACTTGTGAAAGTGTTTGATTTTTATGTACTACCAGATTATGAGTTATCTGAGTTCTAAATAACAGAATGTTATTTTCAGTTCAGGTTTTTTAAGATTAGGCTAAACAAAGTATATTGGGTGTTGGACGAGGGAGATAGGGGTAAACAAGTAGGGACATAAGAAACTAAATACCCAGGAGGGAAGCTCATTTGATGCTGTCCTTCAGACAGCAGTCCAGCAGATTATTGATGCACTCTGCTGGATCAGGATCCTGCTAAATACATTAAATGTGTACTATATGGATACTATGTAAGTATTATTTCTTTGCTGGCTTATGAGTGCTATTTCAGACTTACATAGTAGAAACTGCCGTTGCAGGAATGAGCATAGAATTTCTGTTTAGCTGATGTATAAGCAGTGGTTTTGCTCAGGTGTATCTTACTGCTGTGCAAATTTGCTTTTTTAGAATCTAGAACCATGTACTATGTGGGGATTATTCACTGTTTGTGACAAGCATTCGACGAGCAAAAAGTACTGAAAGAATAAAGATTGTCCTGGAACATCTTTTCTTGCCATGTGTGAACATCTCTTTCAAGCCAAAATGGTCCCTCCTCCCAGTGGTTAGGTGATAAATCATACCTGGCTAGTTTTGACTTCTAGCCATGCTTGAGTAGCTGCAGCACAGCCTTCAGGATGTGATAAACACATAAATGTATCGGCTTTTGCGAATCATAGATGTTGCTATGTGGACATAACTGTGTGAGTTCACAATAACAGAAACAAAGCTCTCTAAGGACAGAAGATTAGACAACAAGTTGAAAATGGCCAGAACTCTTGAGCAAAATGGAGTCACATAGCAAAAGAATTTGTAAAGGTAAAAGAAAAGGGGGAGGGGGGGCTTGATATGGGGTAAGCTAGTGCCTGGAAAGCATAGGGTTAAAGTACTTTTAGCTTAATTTAGGTCAAAGATAAAGAACAATGTTTGTGATGTAAGTCTGTGGTGAGACAACAGGATTTAGTGGCCCCACTAAACATGAATGAATTATTTCACACCATCCTCCTACTTATCAGTTAGTTTGGAGACAGTGCCCCCTGAACATCTGCTAGCTTTGGATACTCCTTGTCTGCCTGTCCTGTTTTGCTTGCAATACGTTTTCATGAAGGTCACACTGTTCTAAATCTTTGCCAGCGATCAGAAACTTACATATATGGCTGGTTTCAGCTAATTTTGTGATTACTGGGGCATCCAACTGTGCCAAAGGTGAAAAGTACACTGTGAGGAAGACTGCTTACTTCATCCTGAAGACCCCTGCCTGCATGAGGAAGACTGCTTACTTCATCCTCAAGACCCCGGGCCACAATCACGGGAGAGCAGTGTGCAGTATGCCAAGAGGAGGAGACTTATGATCTTGGAGCTAGTTATAATATTCTCTGCCTATATGTGGGAATTACGAAATATTGCAATTAATGCAATAGTGAAAGTATATAAACCTGTAACAAAAGCTAATCAGTGCACCTCTCGCTACGCGCCAGTGCTGTTGCTTTTGCTTTATTGACTTTGTCCCTCAGTAAAACACTGTTATCTTGATTAGAGGAGTGAGCTTGTATTTCACAAGGAGGGCCCAGATTATAGCTTGGATGCACGCCCCTGGCAGATTAGATATTTTGACTGCTCTTCACCAGCACTGTTTAACTGTCAGAAACACTAGTTATTCAACTTCTCTGAAACAACAAAACCACGAATTTTACCCTGGCAGCCTCACCCTCCGTTCTGCTGTTACCCAGTTTACCATCTCGGTGGATTGCTTTGGCTTGTGCTATCAGATGTCAATTTTCAAGGAACTGATGTGCAAGCCAGGATCACTAGAAACATTACTATGTTCTGGCTCCACACCTTCCTTGTTCTGAGACACTCTTTCCTTGCAGGCAGGGTTGTAGTGGTGAAGTTTGTGCTAGATCTCTCAGGCATGAGAATTTTATTGTAAACACTAGTGTTGTATGACAGGAGAATTGGCTGGTCTTGAAAGCCAGCTCTATGGTTTGCAACATGAAGTATATTCAGTGGGGCAGAGGTCTTGCCACTGAATGTGAAGTTTCTGGCATGCATTTGAATTGACATACAGCAATGTTTAGCCCAGCTGTATATGTAGAATATAATATTCTATAAATAACATACCACATTTTAATTCCTGTGAGGAATAGAAATAAAATGGAAATAAAATAATAAAAAAATAAAATGGAATAAATAGAAATAAATAAAAGCAGGCATAATCATTCTTTAGAGCTCTTTACTTCCTTTTCACCCCCAAGTATAGTGAAGGTAGGTGAGAATCTCTAAATTGAAAAATAAACATCCTGACTTACACATTTAGTTTTCAAAGAACATCACTATATGAGATAACATAGATTCTGGAGTGACTGGATACTGTCACTTCCCAGTAATTATATGCCACTTAGCAGATGTAGCAGATGAACTGACTACTCCTTTTAGCAGGTGCTGTGTTGTCACACTGTCTAGTCCTGGGTCACTGGCAGGGTGGGCAAGAAATTTACCTAATGCTATGGATAACCAGCATTTACTAAGAAATGATGACGTGGTAGACCCCAAGCCTGATCCTGCTCTTGCAGCATCGGTTAGAGAAGGATCAAACTGCCATTCCATGTACATCTTTGTTGCTGCTACAGTAGATTTGGGGAAAAAAACCCAACCAACCAACAAAATCCTGAAATATTGTAGAGCCTGCATGAATAATTCTGCCTGTGAATATTTCTGCCAGTCATTAATTGCTGATTATTCTGATGGTGTCCTTGCCAGACCCAAGCATTTCCAGTACTAATGATGCATTTTACTAATGACATTTCATTTTAATATGATCAGGGAAGTCAGCCTGCATCAGGGAATGAATTGTTACCTTACATGCAGGGTCTGGTTTCAGACTTTAACTGTCAAATGAATTAATGAACAATATAAATTTGTCAGTTTCTGTCTGGGAGGTTGTTTCCCACCATTTGTTTATGTGTTGATTTGGGTTTTTTTTCCAACTAGGGTAGATTTTTGGACATGCTTAATTTCCAGCACGCCTCCTTTTGAGAGCTATCCAGATTTTTCTCTCTAGTCCCATTTCCTGCCCCATAAATAAAAGTGGAAGTCCCCATTGTTTGGAAGTTTTAAAATGTAAGTTGACAAAACCAGCTTTGCATAGAACAAAATTAGTGTGTCAAGCAGTGTCCTGTATTGGTTAGGTTGATAGCATGGAGATACTGCGAGCAGTGCAGGGGATGGTGTAACATCCCCTCAGACGTTATCTTATCAAGACACCTCTGAACTACAAGGAAACCAGTAAAAACTGAAGATGTGCTCCTCTGGCAGTTGCTCCATGTAACAGATAACGTGTATTTTGTTCAGGTTCTCAATGGTCCGTAGTGGGAAGAGTGGTGGGCTCCACCTGAAGCAGATTGCCTACTACAAGCGAACAGGAGAGTATCATCCCACAACATTGTCAAGTGAAAGAAGTGGAATCAGGAGAGCAGCCAAAAAATTTGTTTTCAAAGGTAAAAGCATTCTTTCAGACTACTTGGAAAATAGGTTTTTAGGTGGAGATTTGCTGATACGAGAAAAGAAAGAAAGCAGTATCTTGCTTTGCAGCATACTGTGGTTTTAATACAGAACTCTGCTCAATCCTAGTTAATATGTAACAGGATGTTTACAGAAACAGAAGCTTAATCTGCTTTAGTCATTTCCAGGTGGGATTTATTTATCTAGCTAAAAGCCAAACCTTGTTCTAGATACTGCGGAAGTACGTAGCTATTGTAATCCATAATGCAAAGGACTACAGAAAGGGAAATCCAGATCTGCAATGTTTGGTCTGGTCTGGAGGGTGCTCTGGCTGGGCAAGGATGTGCAAGGATGACTTTGCCATCTGTCATTTTAGAGCCTCCTGGCCCTTCCCAGCTTTATTCTTCCATGCAAAGAGGTATATGAACCTCTGTAGTCTGCTGTGCTCTTTTCAGTCCCATCAAACCTGACAAGGCTATGTATATAGAAAGCAGGGAGGAGTTAGAGTTGTGAATTGCAGTGTCAGATTGCTGGCAGGCAGACTCTAAACCCGATAACAAGTCCTATCTCTCCTTCCCACCCCTGGCACTAGCTTGTGTTTCAGTCAGGCTTCCTGTGGGAGCATTGTTTGCATTCTGACTTGCCCTCTTAGTGCCTTCTGTCCAGGCTAATAAATAAACAGAGGTGAGGCTTTTTGAAGGAAATAATTAAAAGTATTTATAAACAAATAGCTACATTCACACAGAAGTGAATTGAAGTTGATTTAATAAATTCTATACCTAATCATCCCCAGTAGTTCAGTAAACCAAACAAAAGACAAAGCACTTGCATATAATTTGCTGGTACTTTTCTTCTTTCAGGAAATAAATTGTACTATGTTGGAAAAGACAGAAACCAAATGCGACTGGTCATTATTTCAGATGAAGAGAAGAAAAAGGTGCTTGAAAAGTGCCATGAAAATGCTGCTGGCACTCATCATGGCATATCAAGGACACTAACTTTAGTGGAATCTAATTACTACTGGACCTCTGTAACAAATGACGTCAAGCAGTGGGTATGGTCTCATAGCTACAGAATATTTTTTAAATCTAGTCTGTTAGGGATGTTTTGTAACCCTGTGACTTGCATACAGCAAGCACCTATACTGCTTCATGATGAGGAAATGTAAGCTTACAATCAGACTGTAAAATGGTCTTGGCAGAGCACAGTGTTTCCTTTCTCTTTTTTTCTCTTACTACTGACCATGTAGCTTGCATATTGCTGTATGTTACCCAGTGGTGAGGAGCCGTCCTGCCTTTAAGTATGCAGAGCATATGTGGTCCTTGAGAAGAATTCTTCTTGCAGGTACTGTTACACATCTTTGTTGGGATGCAGTGTATCATCCTAAGGATATGTGCCCAGAGTGCCTGCTGGCACATAAGAATATGAAAATTTGTTCAGGACACAGTTAAACAAATCACTGCTTGGGAAAGTTCATTCTTCTCCCAAAGATACATGAACATGAGCCCCAGGCAGAATGTGATCCTTGTGGAAACTGTATGTAAATGTCCTTTACAGCCAAATTACTATTGCTGTCAGCTTGCTGCATCACCTGAATGCTTTGTGGTTCATTCACAACTGTAACATGAACTGAAATGAGTCTTTGCTTTCGATTCAGACTTGGGCAAAGGGGCTCTGTTCTGTAAGTAAAGCTGATCCATGTTATGCAGGGAAGATTGTGTATACTGCCAATGTTTTTCAGTCACGGCATACACAGTAGTACCAAAAGGGGAATGACTGGGACTTTGTTTTGATCCCAGCTGCTTGATACTTTCTTTAGTATTTACACATAGTAATGGATATTAAAATTTATACTGTGGCCTTGAAAGGGCACAGTGCTTTCAGGAAGGAGACGGTTCAGCTGTTTATTCCTGTATATGCCCTTTTCCCAGCCTTCGCTGTTGCTTGGCTTGGGTTTTATGCTGGGCCTGAAAAATCTAAGGGTAAAAAATAAGAAAAATGTTAAAATTAATTTGTTTCACATTGCCTGGTCTGACCCAACGTGCAGAGATTTATGGTCCTACTGATGATTGTCTTAAACCTTAACCATCACTTTTTATTGATAGCTTCTTCCCTGTTTTTTGCATCAGGTGTATGCTTGCCAGTATTGCCAAGCGGCAAAGAATACAGCCACCACAGCACCCAAAACACACCCTATCAAAGCGGAAGATCCATGGACAGCAGTCACTATAGACCTAATGGGACCTTTCAGTGTTACCAACAGAAGCCACAAGTACGTCATAATTATGACAGATTTGTTTACAAGATGGACTGTTATCTTGCCACTGCATGACATTTCAGCAGCTGAAGTTGCTAAGGCAATCACAAATGTGTTTTTCTTATATGGGCCACCTCAAAAAATGCCAATTGATCAAGGGAAGGAGCTTGTTCATGAGGTAATTATTTACGTGGCTGGTTTCTCCCTCTCTCTTTTTTCTTTTTTTTTTCCTTTCTTCCAAAAAACCCATATATTTTCCCCGGTAGTAAATTTGTAGTAAATCCACGTTATTCTTGAAAAAGACTGTAAATATTTTTTCTTCAATTAAAAAAAAAAAAAAAAGGGAAAATGTTAGTACATATAGAAAATGACGAACCAATTATTTGCTATTGTAACATTATGCAGTGTTTCCCAGGAATTTATTCTTTGAATGAAGAACAAAGCAAAATGATTGATTTTCTGGTAGAAGTAATGCAGATTTTGTCACTCAGTTGAACTGGCACAAGCTTCCACACTCCAACATGCTGTATTTAACAAGCATATTTAACATCCATATTGTCTGGTATAGAAGATAGCTAGGGGCATTTTTGACAGTGGCCTATAGTGATTATGATGAACTTTTCATACTTCTGTCCACTCACAAATGATGAATATGAGACTGCGATACAGAGGAAATGACAGATTGAGTTAGTAGTAGAAATGTGGTTAGAAACAATCAATTACTGTCTCCTAACCCATACTGATTGCTTTAGCTCTTACTTTTGACCCTGGACTGTTTGGTGGGAATATGTCTAAGACTTTAGCTCAGTCACCATCACATCAACAAAAGGGATGGAAGACTGAGTTTGTTTACTTAAACTGTGGTACAGGAGAGGGAAACCTTCAGTAATCATGTTCTTCTTCTTTTGAAGATAAATGAAGAACTGTTTGCACTGTTTGGAATGAAACAAATTGTGTTGTCTTATCCTCAGACAGATCACGTAAATGCAAGAACATGCAAAACAATCAAAGTTTTCCTTAACAAATACTGTATCAACCATCCAAATGATTGGGATGAGCATTTGTCTGCTATTGCCTATGCTTTCAATTTGACAGATTTGGTATGTCGATGTTCTTCTTCTTTTGACTGAAGTCCCCCAAAATATCTGCAAAGCTCTATGCTAAGTTTGCTTGCTTTCTGCTCCCCATTTAAATAGGAGACAGGTCAAACCACCCCATATATCCAAATGTTTAATCGTAACCCACACGTTGCTGAGCCAAGGAATATATGTATGGAAGGAGAATACAGTGTGCTTGCCAAAATATTTGAAGCAACTAAAACAGCCAGTCAAGCTCTAGAAGAAGAGAAAACCTCAGATTGCCAGGTAAATGTGTTTACTAATAAGAAGCCAGAAGGTAAAAGATAAAAATCTTGAAATATAATTAACCTTTAAAAGCAGCGTGGGGGGTTGCATGCTTTTTGGTGTTTCAGTTTTGTGGGCTTTCCCTTCCCTTCCCTTCCCTTCCCTTCCCTTCCCTTCCCTTCCCTTCCCTTCCCTTCCCTTCCCTTCCCTTCCCTTCCCTTCCCTTCCCTTCCCTTCCCTTCCCTTCCCTTTCTTTTCGGTTCAGTTTTTTTTTGGTTTTTTGTTTGTTTTGTGTTGTGTTTTTTTTTTTTCTTATGATTTCTACATTCCAGTGTAACAATTCCCATATGTATTAGGAGGGAGTAACCTTAGACCTATTACCAAGAGATTCCTATCTGACTTGGTGGGCTGTGTATCTAAGAAACTGAAACCCATTACCTGTGGGCTGTTGATTTATAAAGATGAATTCAATTTCTTCAGAATTCTTCAACCCCGCATATTGGGTTACACACATCCAATCCACTTAGTGTACTGCTTCCGCATTATTAGCTAGTTCTATGAAAACTCATTATTAGTTTTGGAAAAAAGAAAATGTGATTCATATATATTTTTCTGCAGGTGGAGAAAAACACTTCAGATGAACAGAAAATCAGTAACAAAATCACTGTCAAAAGGAAGCCAAAGCAGTTAAATACCACGCTACTTAAAGTTGGTCATGAAGTCCTCAGGCAAAGAAAAAACCGGTGGAAAGATGGTCATTTCCAGTCGGAATGGGTTGGTCCTTTCATTATAGATTATATCACAGATAATGGCCATGCAATATTAAGAGATGACACAGGATCCAGGTTGAAAAGACCCATCAAGATGTCTCACCTCAAGCCATACATAAGAGAGTCCAGTGAAAAAGGTATGTGTATGTGTGTGTGCGTATTTCATATATATGGAGAGATTTAACATTTTGATGTTGTTTTGGGTTTCGTTTGTTTAGGGTTTTTTAACTTTTCTGTCATGTCAGTTTTTAGAAAACACAAGCTTCTTTTTGATTCAGGATCCTTGAAAAGGAAACGAAGTTCCACTCTAATTGGCATGTGCAGTTAAGCTTTGGTTATTGAAAATGCATATAAACTGCATTGAGATAGTAATTTCTTCCATCACCCTTTAAAGCTGAGGGACTTGCAAAGCTGAGACTAATCCTGGAATTTCATGTGAGAAGGTGATACTTATGCCAGTCATCAATTACAGATTTCATAACCAAGATACTGTTTTCATGTTGTGTCTTGAGGACACTATTTTTACTGTTGGACAGTCACTCTGGCTTCCAGTTCCTCATTGAACTACTGATCCATAAGGAGGAAGCCATATACATGTCAAGCCTGCAGATAATCTCCAGCTGTTACAATGGCTTTAGTAAATTGTGTCATAGTGTAAAAAGTTAACTGTAGTTGCCTTTGTAGGATGACAGCATAGTATGTTTACCAGTAGCAAAGCAGTATGTAAACATAGAGTCTCTTTCCTTTCCCAGGAAGTGACTAAAGATCAGTTATCTGATACCGGCAAAAACTTCAATGATGAATGGTTATGAATACTTACAAATCTTAAAATTATAGACTGATATTCATATATATTTTCATTGTGTAGAGAGGCAAACCAGGTTTTTCCAAAATAATAGGTGTTTTTTATCAAACAGCCTAATAGCAATCAAGGATCAAGAGTATTATTTCAGGTGGATAAGAACAGTGAAACTGGGCAGTGAATGGCATAGTGAATTTCATCTGTTTTCATCCATAAAGAAACACATGTATCTTTGTAACAAAAGACTCCTCTTTATTAGCAGGGGTCTACTTTTTTGTTATCTGCAGCTGCTATGGTATAAGTCTGGTGGCAGATACATTTAATCATAACCCACGCATTGCTGAGTCAATGAATATACGTGTGGAAGGAGAATATAGTATGTTTGCTATGGTGTAAGTCTGGTGGCATAACCTTGGATGACAGCAAAGCATTTGTAACAGTCTCTGAAATCAAAGTGCAGAAAGTACGTCTTGGGTGAGGGTATTTGTGTCCTTGCCTCATAACTTTGTAAGTGCTACTAAAGTGTTTTGTTTACTTTGCACCTCACCAAATGAACATCCTGCTGATCCACCTGTAAAGAGGATCACTACTTGTGCCCCCAGGAAGAAGCAGCGGGTCATAGTAGTAGGTGACTATTTTGAAAGGCACAGAGGCACCATCTGTCAGCCTGACCCAGTCTTGAGGGATGTGTGTTGCCTACTGGGGCCTTGGATCGGGATGTTGCTGAGAGGCTACCTGGTCTAGTAAGTCCCATGGACTGTTACCCACTTCTAGTGGTCCGTGTAGGTGCCATCAGAAGCCTGGAAAGCATTAAGGACTACAAAGCTCTGGGAGAGATGATTAGGGGCTCTGGGGCTCAGACAGTTTTTTCATTGATCCTCCAGGTCAAAGAGGAGGACCTTGAAAAGTCCAGGCGGATTTGGCAGGTTAATAAACGGTTAGAACAGTGGTGCCATAATCAGGAGTTTGGTTATTTAGAACACGGGACTCAATTTGGGAGGCCAGGTCTACTGGAGGCTGATGGAGCTGCTTTGGTAGGAGGCTTGCCAGGCTAGTCAAGGCAGCTTTGAACTAGGTGTATTGGAGAGGGGAGCATCATTCCATCCCAGTACTCCCAGTCAGTCGCCAGCACCTGTAATAAATGCTTGGAGCGATGCAGAGAGATTGCAGCCACTCCAGCCAATGAGCCGGCTTCATTTGGAGCTCAGCTCAGATGCATCTGTACAAACACCCTTAGTATGGGAAATAAATACAAGGAATAAGAGGCATGTGCACGGCTACAAGGATATATCATTGGCATCACAAAAACATGGTGGGATGGCTCCTATGACTGCAATGTCAGAATGCAAGGTTACATGCTCTTTAGAAAAGACAGGCCTGGCAGACGAGGAGGGGGAGTTGCCTTTTATGTTAGGGATAGGCTGGAGAGTATGGAACTCTATCTGAAGATGGGTGATGAACCAACAGAGAGTTTGTGGGTCAAAGCGAGAACAGTGATGGGAGACATTAGTGTGGGGATCTGTTACAGGCCAACTGATCAGGAGGATTCTTGTGAATGAAGCGCTCTATAGACACGTAGGAGCAGCCTCACGTTCGCAGGCCCTTGTTCTCATGGGGTACTTCAACCACCCTGATATCTGTTGGAAGGAGAGTACGGCCCGGCACAAGCAATCCAGGAGGTTCCTCAATTGTGTAGAAGACAACTTCCTTCTGCAAGTAATAGAGGAGCCGACAAGGAGAGGTGCCATGCTTGACCTCATGCTCACCAGCAGGGAGGGGCTGGTTGGAAATGTGATGCTCCAGAGCAGCCTTGGATGCAGCGATTATGAGATGGTTGAGTTCGAGATCCTCAGGACAGTGAGAAAAACGTGCAGCAAGCTCACTGCCCTGGACTTCAAGAGAGCAGACTTTGGCCTCTTCAGGAACCTGCTCAGTAAGGTTCCATGGGATAAAGCCCTAGAGGGTAGGGGGCCCAAGACTGTTGGTTGATACTCAAAGATCACCTGCTACAAGCTCAGGAGTGTTGCATCCCAACTAGAAGGAAGTGCAGCAGGAGGGCCAGGTGACCTCTGTGTATGGATAAGGAGCTGCTGAGGAAACTTTGAGGGAAAAAAGAGGATTATAAAAGGTGGAAGCAAGGACTGGCGGTCTGGGAAGAATACAGGGATGTTGTCTGGAAAGCTAGGGACCAGGTTAGGAAAGGTAAGGCCCAGTTAGAATTGGGGCTGGCCAGGGATGTCAAGGGTAACAGGAGGGGCTTCTATAGGTATGTCACAAGTAAAAGACAGACTGGGGATAATGTAGGCCCCCTCAGGAAGCTCTTGGGAGAACTGGCTACACAGGATTTGGAGAAGGCTGGGGTTCTGAATGACTTCTTTGCCTCAGTTTTCGCTGCCAAATGCTCTAACCACACCATCCAAGTCTTGGAAGGCAGATGCAGGGACTGTGAGAATGAAGACCCTAGGCCTACTGTAGGAGAGGATCTGGTTCAAGAGCATCTTAAGAACCTGAACATGCACAAGTCCATGCGACCTGAATGAATTCCATCTGTGGGTCCTGAAGGAGCTGGCAAATGAAGTTGCTAAGCCACTGTCCATCATATTTGAAAAATCATGGCAGTCAGGTGAAGTTTCCAGTGTCTGGAAAAAGGGAACTATAACCCCCATTTTCAAGAAGGGGAAAATGGATGACCCAGGGAATTACAGACCAGTCAGTCTCACCTCTGTGCCTGGCAAAATCTTGGAGCAGATTCTCCTGGAAGGCATGCTAAGGCACATGAAAAACAGCAAAGTGCTTGGTGACAGCCAGCATGGCTTCACTAAGGGGAAATCCTGCCTGGAAAGCCAACCATGTCCTAAGCTTCATCAGAAGAAGTGTGACCAGCAGGTCGAAGGAGGTGATTCTGCCCCTCTGATCATGTGAGACCTCACCTGGAGTATTGTGTGCAGTTCTGGTGTCCTCAACATAAAAAGGACATGGAACTGTTGGAACAAGTCCAGAGGAGGGCCACGAGGATGATCAGGGGACTGGAGCACCTCCTGTATGAAGATAGGCTGGGAAAGTTGGGGCTGTTCAGCCTGGAGAAGAGAAGGCTGCGTGGAGACCTCATAGCAGCCTTCCAGTACCTGAAGGGGGCCTACAAGGATGCTGGAGAGGGACTCTTCATTAGGGACTGTAGTGATAGGACAAGGGGTAACAGGTTAAAACTTAAACAGAGGAAGTTTAGATGTAAGGAAGATGTTCTTATACTGTAAGGGTGGTGAGGCACTGGAATGGGTTGCTCAAAGAAGTTGTGAATGCTCCATCCCTGGTGGTGTTCAAGGCAAAGTTGGACAGAGCCTTGGGCAACATGGTCTAGTGAGAGGCACTGCCACCCATGTCAGGGGGGTTGGAACCAGCTGATCTTAAGGTCCCTTCCAAGCCTAACTATTCTATGATTCTATGTAAGCAAGATAGGCCCCAACCTCGTCTTCCAAAACTGAAGTATTAATGCCATTTTGACGGTTGCACTTCTAATTTGTCTGGTTAGACTGTTTTCATTTTATTTGAACTCATTTGGAAAAGTCAAACACTGTAACCATATTGAATAAAGAAAAGCTCAATAGTACTGTTACAATAGCAGTTGCCGTTATTACCTTTAAATTCTGTAAATCTTTTAATTCTGTTTTTACTGCTTAGAAAAGCTTTTTTGTGCTGCATTAAGATTTCCCAGCAAGATCTTGGAGTAGCCATGTTTCTCTCTGTAGGTGAAATGAAACAATCTGCATGTCCATTTATTTAACGTATTAGTTTGATAGGTAATTATGACAGATGTCAAGCTAGTCACTAACCTAGCAAAGAAAAACTCTAAAAAAACTCTGAAAACATTGCAAGCATTGTTTTGTGGATGTAATGAGATGCAGCCAAACATTTGGTGCTCAGTGAAATTAGAAAATACACTGCTAACACTCAAACATTCTTGTCTTTTTACAGACATTGTTTTAAAAAGTAAGTTTCCACCTGACTATCATTTTAAATATGGCTTGAAGGATCTGATTTGATGGCTGCTTTTCTTTTACAGACAACCATTACTTTTTACAAGGCGCAGTAGTTGTTGACCATGACTATATTGGCTTATCTGAAAAATCCTATAATCCAAGGCAACAAGACTCATTTGCAGAAGGAGATGTGATGTCTGCTGTACAAATGCTGCCTGCAGCCTGCAAAGACCAGGAGCCAACAGATGGTAAACATCAGTCTGAGCTGACAGAAGATCATTACATTGAATCAAACACTACAAAGACAGAAAAATGGCCTTCACCTTGTTTGACACTTCAGACCAAGATAGAGGATACTTAAGCATGGTCTTAAGTTACCTGTCATTGACAAACAGTTTGAAACTTGTGGCAGACTGGAAAAAAAATTCTTAGCCAAATCCACTTTCCTACTTTATGGATATTGAAGTATATCCATATAGAAGATACAGAAGTACTGCAGCTACCCACTGGCTAATTTGTATGGGTGTTAAGAAGGGATTGCTCTGTTAACAGAAACAAAGACGCATGTAAAAGAACATGTTCAGCTACTGTATCAATTTAAGAGCACTGTATGTATCCAGTAGTTAATTTATGTGGGTGTTGAAAAGCATTCAGTGACCAAAAAGCACAAGCACAGCCTAGTAAAAGCACATGTTGTCATCATGTATTTGAATTTCAGGTACAGTTGGTAGAAGAGCTGTTTGGCTGTACCTGACTGTTATCCTCACAATGCATCATTTTACTGTAATAACCTTTTCATTAATCCTTAGATAACTCATTTCTAATGTCATCTAAGGATTAATGAAATGTGTGTTGAAGATACTGTGGGGTGAATATAATCTAAGCAACTTGATGTAAATTTTACCTCCAGTGTAGGGAAGCTGGTGTCCTCCTTTTCCTGTTATAAAGAGAAACTGGTTTATGCTGAGAAGCTGCAAATATTGATTTCTGCAGCTTTTAGTTTGTAGTCTAACCCACAGCTCTAAGATTTCACGAAATACCAGAGCTGCCAAAATCAAGTCATGTAGTGTTCTGCACGTGAAAATGTGTGTCCCTTCAGCTGCTCCCACTTATCAAAATTCTGCTAGGGTAAGCAGTTTGAATTTCTCAAAATCTTAAGTGTATTTAGCATTAATTTCTGCTTTTTTCCCTCCAAACATCTGCTTTTTTTTTTGGCTACATCTTCCCATAGCCACTACAGGTTTGGAGACTTACACTGACAGTGGTCAAGGGAATGGTGAAGCACTGGTGTTACTTATTCTCTGAACTCCTTGAGTAAATTGTTAAGGGTCTGGACTTCCTGCTGAAGAAGATGGTATTTCAGCTGAACAAGAATTATTTCATGTGGAAAACTGATGAGTGCAAGTCAGTTCTTTTTATAGAGGACTGACACAAAAGAAGATAGCTAGCAGAAAACTGAATTTAGAAATTCACCAACTTCTATCTGATACTCATAGAATCATAGAATCAGAATAGTTAGGGTTGGAAAGGACCTTAAGATCATCTAGTTCCAACCCCCCTGCCGTGGGCAGGGACACCTTACACTAAACCATATCACCCAAGGCCTCGTCCAACCTGGTCTTGAACACTGCCAGGGATGGAGCATTCACAACTTCCCTGGGCAACCCATTCCAGTGCCTCACCACCCTAACAGGAAAGAATTTCCTTCTTATATCCAATCTAAACTTCCCCTGTTTAACCCGTTACCCCTTGTCCTATCACTACAGTCCCTAATGAAGAGTCCCTCTCCAGCATCCTTGTAGGCCCCCTTCAGGTACTGGAAGGCTGCTATGAGGTCTCCATGCAGCCTTCTCTTCTCCAGGCTGAACAGCCCCAACTTCCTCAGCCTGTCTTTATACAGGAGGTGCTCCAGTCCCCTGTTCATCCTCGTGGCCCTTCTCTGGACTTGTTCCAACAGTTCCATGTCCTTTTTTATGTTGAGGACACCAGAACTGCACACAATACTCCAGGTGAGGTCTCACATGATCAGAGGGGCAGAATCACCTCCTTCGACCTGCTGGTCACACTAATTCTGATGAAGCTTAGGACATGGTTGGCTTTCTGGGCTGCAAGCACACACTGCCGGCCCATGTTCATTTTCTCATCAACCAACACCCCCAAGTCCATCTCCGCAGGGCTGCTCTGAATTTCTTCTCTGCCCAACCTGTAGCTGTGCCTGGGATTGCTCCGACCCAGGTGTAGGACCTTGCACTTGGCATGGTTAAACTTCATGAGGTTGGCATCAGCCCACCTCACAAGCATGTCAAGGTCCCTCTGGATGGCATTCCTTCCCTCCAGCATATCAACCGAACCACACAGCTTGGTGTCATCGGCAAACTTGCTGAGGGCGCACTCAATTGCACTGTCCATGTCAGCGACGAGGATGTTAAAAAAGATCGGTCCCAACACCAACCCCTGAGGGATGCCACTCGTTACTGGTCTCCAGCTGGACATTGAGCCATTGACCACAACTCTTTGTGTGCGGCCATCCAGCCAGTTCTTTATCCACTGAGTGGTCCATCCATCAAATTGATGTCTCTCCAATTTAGAGACAAGGATGTTGTGTGGAACAGTGTCGAATGCTTTACACAAGTCCAGGTAGATGACATCAACTGCTCTACCCCTGTCTATCAGTTCTGTAGCCCCATAATAGAATGCCACCAAGTTGGTCAGGCAGGATTTCCCTTAGTGAAGCCATGCTGGCTGTCACCAAGCACTTTGCTGTTTTTCATGTGCCTTAGCATGCCTTCCAGGAGAATCTGCTCCAAGATTTTGCCAGGCACAGAGGTGAGACTGACTGGTCTGTAATTCCCCAGGTCATCCATTTTTCCCTTCTTGAAAATGGGGGTTATATTTCCCTTTTTCCAGTCATTTGGAACTTCACCTGACTGCCATGATTTCTCAAATATGATGGCCAGCGGCTTCGCAATTTCGTTCACCAGCTCCTTCAGGACCCACGGATGGATCTCCTCAGGACCCATGGACTTGTGCACATTCAGATTTTTAAGATGGTCTCGAACCAGTTCCTCTCCTACAGTGGGCACAAGGTCTTCATTCTCACAGTCCCTGCATCTGCCTTCCAAGACTTGGGTGGTGCAGTCAGAGCCTTTGCCAGTGAAGATCGAGGCAAAGAAGTCATTCAGAACCTCAGCCTTTTCCAAATCCTGTGTAGCCAGTTCTCCTGAGAGCTTCCTGAGGGGGCCTACATTCTCCCTAGTCTGTTTTTTATTTGCTATGTACCTGTAGAATCCCTTCCTGTTATCTTTAATACCTCTAGCTAAGTTTAATTCTAACTGGGCCTTAGCTTTCCTAACCTGGTCCCTAGCTTCCCAGACAACATCCCTGTACTCTTCCCATGCCACCTGTCCTTGCTTCCACTTATTATAATCCTCTTTTTTCATTTGAATTTTCCTCAGGAGCTCCTTATCCATCCAAGGAGGTCTCCTGGCCCTCCTGCTGCACTTCCTTCTGGTTGGGATGCAGTACTCCTGAGCTTGTAGCAGGTGATCCGTGAATATCAACCAACAGTCTTGGGCCCCCCTACCCTCTAGGGCTGCATCTCATGGAACCTTCCTAAGCAGGTTCCTGAAGAGGCCAAAGTCTGCTCTTTTGAAGTCCAGAGCAGTGAGCTTGCTGTACGTTCTTCTCACTGTCCTGAGGATCTCAAATTCGAGCATCTCATGAACGTTGCATCCAAGGCTGCCCTGGAGAGTCACATTTCCAACCAGCCCTTCCCTGTTGGTGAGCACGTGGTCAAGCATGGCACCTCTCCTTGTCAGCTCCTCTATTACTTGCAGAAGGAATTTGTCTTCTACACAATTGAGGAACCTCCTGGATTGCTTGTGCCGGGCCGTACTCTCCTTCCAACAGATGTCAGGGTGGTTGAAGTCACCCATGAGAACAAGGGCCTGTGAGCGTGAGGCTTTTCCTATCTGTCTGTGGAGTGCTTCATCCACAGGTTCTCCTTGATCAGGTGGTCTGTAACAGATCCCAACAGTAATGGCTCCCATAGCTACATTCCCTTTAACCCTGATCCACAAACTCTCTGTGGACTGCTCACCTGTCCCCAGACAGAGTTCCATACTTTCCAGCCTATCGCTAACATAAAGGGCAACTCCCCCTCCCCGCCTGCCAGGCCTGTCCTTCCTAAAGAGCCTGTAACCTTCCATTCCAACACTCCAGTCATAGGAGCCATTCCACCATGTTTCTGTGATGCCTATTATATCATACTCCCGTAGATGTGCACACATCTCTAATTCCTCATTTGTTCCCCGTGCTACGGGCATTTGTATAGAGGCATCTGAGCCGAGCTCCAACTGAAGCCAGCTCATTGCCTGGAGCGGCTGGGATATCTCTACATTGCTCCAACCATTTATTATAGGTGCTGGTGACTGACTGAGTGTGTTGGGATGGAATGATGCCCCCCCTCCCCCAACACATCTAGTTTAAAGCCTCCTTGACCAGTCTGGCAAGCCTCCTACCAAAACTGCTCTTTCCCTTCTTTATCATCAGACCAGCTCCACCAGCCCCCACTAGGCCTGGCCTACAAACTTGGGTCCCATGTTCAAGACACCCAAACCCCTGACTATGACACCACCCTTTTAACCATTTATTAACCTGGCCAATCCTCCTAGTTTTTTTAGGTCCTCCCCTGCATCCTGGAGAATTGATGAAAAGACTATCTGAGCTCCAGAGACCCTAACCACCTCCCCCAGGGCTCTGTAGTCCTTCTTTATGTTCCCCAGGCTACTACTATCTATATTCCTAGCACCCACATGTATCACCAGGAGTGGGTAATAGTCCGTGGGACTTACTAGAGTAGGCAGCCTCTCTGCCACATCCCTGATGTGTGCCCCTGGTAGGCAGCACACCTCCCTTGAGACAGGGTCTGGTCGGCAGACGAGTGCTTCTGTCCCTTTCAGTGTAGAGCCCTACTACTACGACCCGCTGCTTTTTCCTAGCAGCACCAGTAGAGATCTTCTTTAGCAGTGCATCAGCCGGCTGTTTCTGGCTCGAGTGTGTTTCCTCATTAGCCCCCTGCAGGACAGCAAAGCAATTCTGCATGGGGACAGGGGATTTAGGGGAAGTCCCTTGCTTTTGGTTGTCCTTTTCCTTCTTTTTGGTTTTTTTTTGTTTTTTTTTTTTTTTTTTTTTTTTTTTGTCACTAATTCCCAGCTTCCCAGGTTAACGCCGTCCTTCTTTCCTTCATGAGGTAGAGGTGAAGCTCGAGGCCCCTGCACAGTTTGGGCGTGGAGCAAACATTCCTGCTTCCTCTCAGCTTCCCTGACATCTCTCAGTCTATTAACAGCGTCCTTCAGCTCAGTCCCTGCTGCAGGAGGACCTCCACCAGGGCACACAGAGCGCAGCCCTGCCCACTGCGCACCCTCCCCTCCCCAGACCAGTGCAGGCACTCTCGACACCCCGAGCTCTGCACTGCAGCCTCCCCTCTCATCGGCTCTGTCTGCGTGCCTACGCTGGCCGCCGCCGGGGCAGCCAGAGCAGAGCTCCCGGACCGGGCCCTGCTCATACAACGAGTGCTCACCATCCCGCTCGCCTGCCCGCGCAAACTGCTTCGCCGCGCTCCCCGGGCAGGTTTTTAACCAATCAGGGCTGGTGCCGCTGCTTCAGGCTCCGCCCCCTGTGAGTCAGCTGCTCGCTCTCGTCACTGAGCTGCCGGCTCCTGGGCAGGTCCTGTCGAGGACTTGAGGCTCCCTCGGTGGGAGGCTCTTGTCGCTCTGAGTTGAGGCTCCTGGACGCTGATCTCCCCCCTGCTCCGGTGTTGAAGGAGTCCTCTCTCGAGCTACTCACCTCAGCAAGGTTTGCTGTGGAAGGTTTGCTTATCTTACTCTCTGAATGTGTGCATTCCATCTTATCTCTGTGCCGAATGTTTTGTGATTTGTAAACAAGTGGAGGAAAGTATTTATGAAGAGTTTTCATTAATCTTAAGTAGTAAGGTATGGTCCTCAAGGCTGATTAGGTTATGTAACTCGTATCTTTAAAAGGCACCACAGCTGTATAAGAAAAGACAGCCCTATAACAGGATCCTATCTTAAGATTCAAGTGAAAAATACCTAAAGCATTTTATGTCTTTTGAAAATCCAGTCCTGCATATAAATTTTTTCTGCTCAAGACTTTTTCAGGGAAAAGGTACTGGGGGGCAGATGGGGATGCTGGCTTAATGGCCTCCTCAAAGATGCACTTGGAGATGACCAAGCTTCATGTTGTCACTGACAAAACATGTGCGAGCTGAGAAGACCGTCTTTCTGTTAGCTGCAAGCCATCCTCTCCCCTGAGGACTGTTGACCTTTAAGTTGCAGACAAGGAAGTGGGCTTGGTGAAATAATTTGGCTTGTTTAAAATAGCTCTAGGAAATCCTGTCAAACTAGTTGCAGTAAGAAAAAAACAAACCCCACATATAAATGTGACATAACCAGTAATTGTTGATTTACTTATTTTCAACCAGTAATAAGCACTGTGGTTATACAGTATTTTTTCCCTGGACTAGTAGTTAAAAGACAGTAATCTGTTTGGGTGCTCTGTGCCTTGGACATTGGACGTTCATGTCATGATGGTGATGTGGCAGCCTAAATTGTTCCTACTCTAATCCTTAACAGACGTCCAGGCTTTTTAAGCCAGCCTCTCCTCCTCATGTACCTTTGTTTTTTCCACTATGATTGACTAAGTGCCATCTTCTGCTAGGATGGATTTGTTATATTGTGTGTGTGCACACATGAAATAGAGTGCATGCATTAAAAAAAGGTTGGGTAAAATGGGAGTGTAAGAGAGCTCTCTACAAGACTGTTTTCTGCTTTGTTCAGTGTAAGAGAAAACCAGTCCCTCTTTTTATTCTTATCTCTACTGATCAGTTCCTTATTGGCACACAGCACAGCAGAGCTGTTTTCTGGGGAAGCTCTGGGGCAATGGAAGTGCTGTGTACTTGTTATAGCTACACTGGAGAGAAAGAAAATGCTACAGTGACAGAGGAATGGGAAAGCCAAAAAACAGTTTTCCGTACTGTGTAATGCTGATCATTCAGGCTTCCTGGTAATTTTGATCTACTATATTAACAAGCAGACATTTGTGCCTCTTCAGCGCACATAAGTGGGCCTTCTCTGCATGTGGGGGAGTTTCATTGGAATACAATATACAGGTTTCAAACTAGCGGCATGAGAAACAGTCCATGGAAACTGAAAAATGCCCACCAGGAACCCTGAGACATTGCAAGCAGCATGCTGGGCTTTGGGAAGCTCAGAGATACCACTTGCACCCTTGCAATAGCAAAGCATTGTTTGGTGTATGCTTGTGACCATAGTGAGCTGTGACCTGCCTACATTTGGTCTGTATTTTAACCAATTTGGATACATACATGGATGTCCATCTTTACTCTTCACTGGCACAAAGGTTTGATTTATGATAGAACAATAGCAAACGACTATTTTGTAACAGAATTCTTAGAAATTCTGCTTTCCAATTGAGTGTGTTCTCCATCGTGGCAAGCTGTTAGCGGGGAGGAGCAGAAGGAAGTACAGCATGAAAGAAAAGACGCAGATGACCTTATATCACACAGAACTGTGAATGTTTATGCTTTGAGTTTGATTGCTCACTGTTTGATGCAGAACACAACAAAAACCACCTGCTGGTGGAAAGATGCTGTACTCAAAGTGTTTTACTGTGGAATGAAAACTTTTCACCTCTTGTTTGAATACTTCCTGAACTTTTGTAAAGCATTTGCCCATTCCATGTTAAGATGTTCTTGCTTTCCATCTACAGTGACTTCAAAATTTTTACCTTTTCCCTAAAACTGAATGTTCCCTGGTGGAGGGCACCAGTCTGTCATGATTTGCTTTTCACAGCAAGCAGTTAACAAACCTGAAAATACCACTTTTAAAAGTCATATAAGCTTCTTTACTCATTTGCGTAGGTGTGACATCCCTATCAACGACCTTTTGCAGCAGACATCATTACTCCAATGACTTAGTGTCATAGTAACTTAGTATTTTCCAAATGTGTAATGGAGTATTTTTGGGGATTACAGGGGAGTGGATGCTTTCAGTTAACTTCCTGGACTAGCAAAAAATGAAAGATGTGGGCTCTAGAGTCTCACAAGGTGGTGAAGACACAGCAGCAGTCAGTATCTGTTGGCCTGAGGATACACTGCCCACCTCTAAATTCTACAGAAAGAAATGTCATGTTAGAAATTACCAAGACTTTTAAATTAGAAGGCTAAAATCAAGACAAATAAACAGGATTTAGCAGTGTCTTCAGGAAATGGGTATTATGCTCTTCTATGCTTATTAGAATACCTGCTAGCCTGCTTTTAAATTTTGGTAATCAAACTATGTGGCTATTTGGAGTGAAAAGCACTATGCAGAAAGCTTTAAATTGAAAAGGAAGGCTCTTCCAGATATAAGTAACCAGACACTAACTTAATTTTAGAACATTTGATTCAGCAACTATTAATCCTGAGAGTTGCATTCCCCAGTCGCCTCCCCTTTCTTCCTCCCTACTTGTACACAAACAAGGACCAGATTTGCAAATACAAATTCAGGTTGCCTCATCTGCCTGTGTGTCCTGTTGTGATAGGCATTATTGCAGGCTCTGAGAATAGGTGCATGGGTTTATCTTCCCACAGGGCTCCTGGTTGCCACTGTGTGCAGTCCGTCTTATTGTGCAACAGTGACAAAGGTATCTGCAGGAACCTTGCTGCGCTGGTAGCAGAAATAGGTATGCCATTAAGCAAGGCAGGTTGTAGGGCATACATCATCCCCAGTCTGCAAGGCAGTGGTGTGCTGCTACAGATTGCTAGTGCAGTGGTCCACAGATCACTTGGATACAACTTTCCATTATTTACAAGGCATTACTCAGGTAGTCTTTTTCTGGGTGCTTGACAGAAATCTCTGAGCTTTCATCAGCAGACCTGCAGTATTCAGAGCTGCAAGTGGTGGCAAGCAGCAGGTCTTGAATATATAAAGCAGTATCTAAGTAACTGGGTTAGATAAGAATAAATCAGATTTCACAAATTCAGTACTTAAAGTGAGTTGATGCCTTTTGACAATTTATGCCTTTAATCTCCATGCCTCGCATCTTCCATCTGTGCAAAGTGAATAGCACCATGTCAGTTCCCAGACATACAGAAAAAATACTCATTACTTTTCCTGCAGTTGGCAGGCATAGTGGCAAAAGCTCCAATAGGAAAGTCCACAAGAAAATGAGTTCCATATTTGCACAGAATTTCAGTGATATGCAGTAAATAATTCATGGGCTTCCCCACCAGACTGATTGTGAGTGTTTGTCCAGTCAGAGGTATCATGAGTCACTCCCACAGATTAAAGCTGTAGGTAAAGGATAGCAGACTAAATAGGAACAGGACGAGATTTCACACGTGGTCATGGTATTGCGCTGGCAAACGTAATTTGTTAACTTGTGTAACTTAATTTCTTAAGTGTGTAAGTTCGAATCCGCAGACGTTTGGGATTTATTCTTGGGCCTACATCTGAGCCATGCCTTTCTGCAGTGCCTCCCTGCTGAGATGGTCGCATGGTGGCAGTCTGTCCCTGCAGGACTACTCTGCAGCACGGTAAATACGTGATGCTCTCACAAAGTGCTGCCCAGTGGTTTGTTCCTCAGAATCTGTCCTTCCCAAACTTTGTTCTCGGCAAAATTACCACTTGGTTACAGCTTTTGCTGTATGATCACAATTGTGGAAGCATAAATATGTGTCTGGGAGCAGTGTGACCAGCATGTGAAGGCAGCATGACTGACTTGTCACATAACTTACAGTACAAAAGCAATCTGCTTGTGCCATTAGGTACTTTATACCATAGCTGCCAACTGTGGCAAACATTCAACACAGCTTTGCAGCTTCCTAAGAACTGCCCACATTTCAGTACTTGTTAAACCTTGGTTGCTGTGAGTGGATCTCACATACAAATGCCATCCCTTCAGTTTTTTGTGTGTTTGAGCAGAGCCCCAGCTCAAGAACGCATGGCAGACTTGTGAGATTCAGCCCTCTTTGATGGAAGTAATTTTCTCTTGATCTGCAGTTTTAGGATGTGCTGCCATTGCTGAAAAAAAGCAGTAACAAACATGGCGGGGAGGATATCAAAGCACAGAGGAATGCAATGGCCAGGGCAGGGTTTTGCACTTAGAACCTACATGATAAGTAGCACCAACTTCAGCTTTTTATGGCTTAGTATATGGTTGCCTTATCCCCTTTCTGACCAAATTCTCAAATTCTAATTTGAAAAAGAAAAAGATTTAGGTTTCTTATACAATTCAGCTTGAAAAATAAATATAGCTGCTAATCAGTAACAATTTCCCTAGTTTGCTGAACCATTACCACTGACTATTCAATGGGAACAAATTGCTCCATCACATCTCTAAAATGGTATTTTTTGGCACAGTTCCGTAGAAAAAATTTGCTCTACATCTTATGTGTATTTTATTAAAAGCTGTACAATGAAATCGCACTGAGCTTCACTCGCAGGATGTCATGTTGTCCTGGGTTCAGCAGTAGCAGTCATGTTTTTCCTTTGTGTTAACTGGTGCAGTGCTGTGTTTTGACTTCTAGCTTGAGAACAGTGTTGGTGAAGCCGATGTTTTCGGTTGTTGCTAAGTGATGTTTACCCTGACCAAGGACTCTGTGAGGCTCATGCTCTGCCAGGGAGGAGGGGAAGCTGTGAGGAAGCAGAGACCGGGCGCCTGACCCAGGCTAGCCGGGGAGGTATTCCATACCACAGCACGTCATGCCCGGGGTGGGGGGGTAACTGGGAGTTACCCAGAAGGACAGGAGCTTCCGGGTGGAACTCGCTTTCTTGGCTGGTGGTATCGTATTCTCTTCCCTCGTTATTTTCCCTTATCATTGTTTTAGCTGATAGTAGCGGTGGTGATTTGTTGCTGGACTGTTCTTGTCTCAACCCGTAGGAGTTGCACTCTCTCGATCCTCCTCCCCGTTCCTCCGGGAGCGGGGAAGGGGAGAGCCCCGGTGCGGGGGGGGGGGGGGGGGGAACGGACACGGACCTCGTTTGTTGTCAGCTCGGCACCACTCACTGGGAGTGAGTGAACAAGTTACCTGACTGGGTTTAAACCACGACAGTTCTTTTTGGCGCCCAACGTGGGGCACGAGGGGTTGAGATAAGAACAGATCTGACTGGATTGATAGTCACTCGTCACAATGCTGATTTATTGGCTCTCAAGGTTGTTCCTCTTGATCTCACAGTTTCAGTATATCATATCTTACGTCCATCCGGTATTGGCTGTATTAGTGTTTTTCAAGTGTGGGGCTTGGGCTAAGGTTTTTATCCCATTGTACTTTATGGTAATGACTTGTAATACAATAGAATCATTGATCATGAAACTGATCTGGCTTATGTTCCCAGTGTGGTCACCACCTTTATACTTTGGGAGGTATATGATGGAGGTGCTTAGCAATTACACATCTTTTTTCTCCTTCTCAGGTGCTCAACCTGTGAAGGAGACATCCTTTTACCCTCCCAGTCGTCCCCCCAGACCATTTACATTTGAGAGTTTTGAATTTTTTGAATGGCCTTTTAATGCTGTTGAGACTTGTTTGCTGATGGTGATGGGAATCACCATGCTAACACGCATACAGAGTGTGTTTTGCCCACTACTGATTTCAAGAGTTAAGCAGATTCAGGTTTGGGTCTTGTCTGGGGTCAAACGACGATGTAGGAGGACCGAGAGATTTTCCCAGAGGCTGGACAGCCATGAGTGGCAGGGTGTGTGGGATAGTATGGGCAAGTGTCTAGGTCAGTGGGCCCCTCCAGTACTTTGGAATTTCACTACCGAACAACTGCAAAATCCAGGAGAATTAGTAAAACACTTAAATGAGGTGTGTGGTCATTCTGGCCATACCAGAGATGGACAAATCACGGCAACGTGCTGGGGCTTGGCCTATGCTTACAGGGCCTTGTTCAACACTATCCAGCACCTTCAAAAGGAAAAGAATGTCGGCGGATTTGAGGGCAAAGTGACAGTCGCTACTCAAACTTTGGCTGCAATGAACTGCGCAGCTACCCCAGTGGCAAGTACAGCAGCTGCTCAAACTTCAACTGCAACAGACAGCGTGGTTACCCCAGCTCCAAGCACAGCAGCTGCACCAGCCCCAGCAACAAGTACAGTCGCTACTCAAACCACAGTGATAATCACTGCAGCCAAACCAGAGGACCAATTCGTACCAATATCGGTTGCCCCTGTACGCAAGAGAACAAGCAAAAAGGAGGCAAAAAGGGTGAAGCGAGATGAAGAACCAATGAATTCACCACCCGGTCCAGAATCTGATCAGGAGTCATCATCACATGACGAAGATGAAGAAGAAGAGGTAACTTCTCGACCTCGGACCTCAACCGAGCTGCGGAATATGCGAAAAGATTTTACCTGTCAACCAGGGGAGCACATCATCACCTGGTTACTCCGATGCTGGGACAATGGGGCCGATGGTCTCGAACTAGAAGGTACAGAAGCCAAGCAGCTGGGATCACTTGCTAGAGAAGGGGGAATTGACAAAGCAATTGCAAGAGAGAAAAAGTCCCTCAGCCTTTGGAGGAGGCTCTTGGCAGCTGTGAAAGAAAGGTTTCCGTACAAGGACGATGTTACGAGTCGTTCGGCCAAGTGGACTACTATAGACAAAGGCATCCAGTCTCTGAGGGAATCGGCCATCGTAGAGATGCTCTATCACATCAAGCCGAATAACGGGGATACACCTATAGATCCAGATGAAGTTGAATGTACGCGACCCATGTGGCGAAAACTTACACGGAATGCACCGTCATCATATGCCCATTCATTGGCAACAGTAACCTGGAATGACATAGTACCACTAACAGTGGATGAAATGGTTCATAAACTCCGAGAGTTCGAAGACAACCTCACTCCTTCCATCATCTCAGCTGTGAAAAAACTGTCCCAGGACCTCGACAAATTGAGGGACGATGTATCTAATTTATCCAGCTCCTCACGTGTACCAACACACGTCTCAGCTATTAACAAAAGACGTCCTATTGTTAAAGAGAGGAGATACAGGAGGTATATGCCATGGGGTACCCTATGATTTTACCTGCTGGATCACGGAGAAGACATGACAAAGTGGGATGGAAAACCTACTTCAGCTTTGGAGGAACGGGTGAGTGAACTGAAGAGGGGAGCAAGGGCCAAGACTGATCGTCCCATGATAGCTACAGCTTCAGTCTCTGGTGAGCAGTTTCCCAGATGGAGTGGAAGAGCTGATTTTACTCCAGCTCCTGTGATAATGAAGAATAATCCCTTTCAACACGACTTAAGTGTCCAACGCTGTGATGACCACTAGAGGGGCCCTGCCTCCAGCCAGGTGGAGGTAGGGGACAATCGGATTTACTGGACTGTGTGGATCAGATGGCCTAGCACATCAGTCCCACAGAAGTATAAGGCTCTAGTAGATACCGGTGCACAGTGTACCCTGATGCCATCAAGCTGTCAAGGGGTGGAACCCATCTATATTTCTGGAGTGACAGGAGGATCCCAAGAGTTGACTGTGCTGGAGGCTGAAATCAGCCTGACTGGGAGGGAATGGCAAAAGCACCCTATTGTGACTGGTCCAGAGGCTCCATGCATCCTCGGCATAGACTACCTCAAGAGAGGGTACTTCAAAGACCCAAAAGGGTACCGGTGGGCTTTTGGTATTGCTGCTTTGGAGACTGAGGAAATTGAGCAGCTGTCCACCTTGCCTGGTCTCTCAGAAGATCCCTCTGCTGTGGGGTTGCTGAAAGTTGAAGAACAACAAGTGCCAATTGCGACCACAACAGTGCACCGGCGGCAATATCGCACCAACTGAGACTGCCTGATTCCCATCCATCAGTTGATCTGTAGACTGGAGAGTCAGGGGGTGATCAGCAGGACCCGCTCACCCTTCAATAGCCCCATATGGCCAGTGCGAAAGTCTAATGGAGAATGGAGACTAACAGTAGACTATCGTGGCCTGAATGAAGTCTCACCACCATTGAGTGCTGCCGTACCGGACATGCTAGAACTTCAGTATGAACTAGAGTCAAAGGCAGCCAAGTGGTATGCCACGATTGATATTGCCAATGCATTTTTCTCCATTCCTTTGGCAGCAGAGTGCAGGCCACAGTTTGCTTTTACTTGGAGGGATGTCCAGTTCACTTGGAACCGACTGCCCCAGGGGTGGAAAGAAACACAGCCCTACCATTTGCCACGGACTGATCCAGACTGCACTGGAACAGGGGCAAGCTCCAGAACACCTGCAATACATTGATGACATTATTGTGTGGGGCAATACAGCGGAAGAAGTCTTTGAGAAAGGGAGGAAAATAATCCAAATCCTGCTGAAAGCCGGTTTTGCCATAAAATGGAGTAAGGTCAAGGGACCTGCACAGGAGATTCAATTTTTGGGAATAAAATGGCAAGATGGACGTAGACAGATCCCCACAGATGTGATCAACAAGATAACAGCAATGTCTCCACCAACTAATAAGAAAGAAACGCAAGCTTTCTTGGGTGCAGTGGGGTTCTGGAGAATGCACATCCCAAATTACAGTTCGATTGTAAGCCCTCTCTATCATGTGACCCGGAAGAAGAATGATTTTAAATGGGGCCCTGAGCAGCAACAAGCCTTTGAGCAAATTAAACGCGAGATAGTTCATGCAGTAGCCCTTGGACCAGTCCGGACCGGACCAGATGTAAAAAATGTGCTGTGCACTGCAGCTGGGGAGAACGGTCCTACCTGGAGCCTCTGGCAGAAAGCTCCAGGGGAGACTTGAGGTCAACCCCTCGGCTTTTGGAGTCGGGGATATAAAGGATCTGAGGCCAGCTATACCCCAACTGAGAAAGAGATACTGGCAGCCTATGAAGGGGTTCGAGCTGCTTCGGAAGTGATTGGCACTGAAGCACAGCTCCTCCTGGCACCCCGGTTGCCCGTGTTGGGCTGGATGTTCAAAGGCAGGGTCTCCTCTACACATCATGCAACTGATGCTACATGGAGTAAATGGGCTGCACTAATTACACAACGAACTCGAATAGGAAATCCCAGTCGTCCAGGCATTCTAGAAGTCATCATGGACTGGCCAGAGGGCAAAGATTTCGGAATGTCACCAGAGGAGAAGGTGATGCACGCTGAAGAGGCCCCACCATATAATAAACTGTCAGAAAGTGAAAAGCAGTATGCCTTGTTTACTGATGGCTCTTGCCGTATTGTGGGAAAGCATCGGAGATGGAAGGCAGCTGTATGGAGTCCTGGACGACAAGTTGCAGAACCTGAAGGAGAGGGTGAATCAAGTCAATTTGCCGAGGTGAAAGCCATCCAGCTGGCCCTGGACATTGCTGAAGGAGAAAAGTGGCCAGTACTTTATACTGACTCATGGGTGGTGGCAAATGCCCTGTGGGGGTGGTTGAAGCAATGGAAGCAGAGCAACTGGCAACGCAGAGGTAAACCCATCTGGGCTGCTGCACTGTGGAAAGATATTGCTGCCCGGGTGCAGAACCTGGTGGTGAAGGTACATCATGTAGATGCCCATGTACCCAAGAGTCGGGCCACTGAGGAACACCAGAACAACCAACAAGTGGATAAAGCGGCTAAGACTGAAGTGGCTCAGATGGACTTAGATTGGCAACATAAAGGTGAATTATTTTTGGCCCGGTGGGCCCATGACACTTCAGGCCATCAGGGCAGAGATGCAACATATAGATGGGCCCGTGACCGAGGGGTGGACTTAACAATGGACACTATTGCCCAGGTTATTCATGAGTGTGAAACATGTGCTGCAATTAAACAAGCCAAGCGGTTAAAGCCTCTTTGGTATAGAGGACGATGGTTGAAGTATAAATATGGGGAGGCCTGGCAGATTGACTATATCACACTGCCACCAACCCGCCAAGGCAAGCGCCATGTGCTTACCATGGTGGAAGCAACCACCGGGTGGCTGGAAACATACGCTGTGCCCCATGCCACTGCCCGGAACACTATCGTGGGCCTTGAGAAACAGATTTTGTGGCGACACGGCACCCCAGAGAGAATTGAGTCAGACAATGGGACTCATTTCCGGAATAACCTTATAGATATTTGGGCCAAAGAGCATGGCATTGAGTGGGTATATCACATCCCCTACCATGCACCAGCCTCTGGGAAAATCGAACGGTACAATGGGCTGTTAAAAACTACACTGAGAGCGATGGGTGGGGGAACTTTCAAGCATTGGGATACACATTTACCAAAGGCCACCTGGTTGGTCAACACCAGAGGATCTGCCAACAGGGCTGGCCCAGCCCAGTCAGAACTTTTACATATTGTAGAGGGGGACAAAGTTCCCGTGGTGCATATGAAGAATTTGCTGGGGAAGACAGTCTGGGTTATTCCTGCTTCAGGTAAAGGCAAACCCACTCGTGGGATTGCTTTTGCTCAGGGACCTGGATATACTTGGTGGGTAATGCGGGAAGATGGGGAAGTCCGATGTATACCTCAAGGGGATTTGATTTTAGGGGAGAACAGCCAGTGAACTCAGTTGTATGCCGTTGCCTGCTGTGTAATGCTTTTATAGCCCATCAACTAGATGTCTCCAGGTCACCAGCGACTGGCCCTGACTTCCCTCCAGCCATCATCCCAACAGAGAATGAACTTTGAACATCATGGACCGAATGGACTCGGCAGCATTATAGGGATTGGTCCATGCACTAAGAAAATGATCTTTTCCTCTTGGTCTGTATGTATATGGATGTATATATGTGGGAGAGCGATGGTGTATTGAAAATGTGGGATCTGAGCACGACGTGAATGGTATGGAATAAGGGGTGGATAATGTCCTGGGTTCAGCAGTAGCAGTCATGTTTTTCCTTTGTGTTAACTGGTGCAGTGCTGTGTTTTGACTTCTAGCTTGAGAACAGTGTTGGTGAAGCCGATGTTTTCGGTTGTTGCTAAGTGATGTTTACCCTGACCAAGGACTCTGTGAGGCTCATGCTCTGCCAGGGAGGAGGGGAAGCTGTGAGGAAGCAGAGACGGGGCGCCTGACCCGGGCTAGCCGGGGAGGTATTCCATACCACAGCACGTCATGCCTGGGGTGGGGGGGTAACTGGGAGTTACCCGGAAGGACAGGGGCTTCCGGGTGGAACTCGCTTTCTTGGCCGGTGGTATCGTATTCTCTTCCCTTGTTATTTTCCCTTATCATTGTTTTAGCTGATAGTAGCGGTGGTGATTTGTTGCTGGACTGTTCTTGTCTCAACCTGTAGGAGTTGCACTCTCTCGATCCTCCTCCCCGTTCCTCCGGGAGCGGGGAAGGGGAGAGCCCTGGTGCGGGGGGGGAAGGGGGGAACGGACACGGACCTCGATTGTTGTCAGCTCGGCACCACTCACTGGGAGTGAGTGAACAAGTTACCTGACTGGGTTTAAACCACGACACATGTGCTTCATGTGTAACTAATTGGTAGGAAGCGGGAGCGGAAAGGAGCTGCGTACAGGAGTATTCAGCAAACATGCCTTCATGACCTATTGTATTTAGAAAACCCTAATGCAGCTCCCACATTGACTCCCATGCAGCTCTCCAGTGTACCTCTCCAAGTACGTGTAAAACAAAGTCAGCTGGATGCTTCTTTAGGTTTTCCAGCCACCATGTCCAGAAACAGCAAGAAGTTTGTAGGTTTTGCTTGTATAAGTACCTGCCACTGGAGGTGATTGAAAATCCTCCCCTACACTGTTAGCTCCCATCTTTCCTTGTGCCAGTACTGCTTAGCTATGCAGATGAATCTACATTTTTCACAGGTATTGTAGAGGACTTTGAAGAGCAGTTATAGTATAAATTTTGCTAACAAATTTTGCTAGTTCACAAAGGAGAAAAAATATTTTCACATTTAAGAATTAAAGAGTTAAAGCCATATCAGGGTGCTAAAACTCCAGGGTTTACTAGCATCTACTTTACATAGAAAATGCAAATTTTCTAATTTCATCTCATAACTGGACATTTGGTTATTTGTTGTTGTTTGTTTGTGTTTTTATTAGTACATTACATGAATCCACACAAACTATGCACTGTATCATAACATGGTCTTTCAAAGTGTGTTCTAATGTGCAATTAGATAATAAATTTGCTTTTGAATTGCTCAGCAATTCAGGGGTCTGATCCCCGCAACTTTTATCACTAATACATAAGTGGCCTTTCAAAAGGGTTCCCATGGTGTTTGAATGGAAAGAGAAAAATCAACAAACCCTTCTCTGTACCATGACTCACAGTCCTAGACCTCTCTAGCATGACAGCATCAGTGACCTAAAAGTTCTGATAAAACACAAATCCAGCTTTGGCAAACAAGAAGCTGTTGAAGCTTACTGTGTTGATCTGTAAATTCTCATTAACTACTGCAGTGCACTGCTTAATCAAGGTGCTTCCCAAGGAATCAATTTAAACCTAATGATACTTGTGACAAGGACAGCTGCTTAATTGGGATGGTAATTTCACTTAATTGGGACACCTTCAGGTGACATGGGTGACAACCTGCAAGTGTTAGTTCAGTGCATTCTCCTTGTGCAGTTGCCCCCCTCTGCCCTCACTTACAGCTGGTTCAGTGCAAACTACTGGACACTGCTTCCCAGTGGATAGCAGCCACCTTCCTATTGCTCTGAAGGACTTCCAGCGTGACAGACTGCTCAAAACAGTGCTCGATACAGCACTACCACAGGGAAAGCAAGTTAGCCACTTCTCCAGCCTAATTTTAATGAAAATATTCAGCCCCTAAAGTAGCCAAGATTCTTCCATCTTAAAAAAGCTTAAGAAAAGATTAGTGTCATGTCTTTGAAGTCTTAAGATGTGCAATTTCATGTTGTTCATTAAAAAGCCTAGTCTTAACTGGGACAGTTGCTGAAACTAAATTAAACGCATGCATGCAAAGGCCTCTAGCTGAGATTGAATAACCAGCATTCAACATTTAATACCTAAACAAAAATATTATCGTATAAAACCTACTAGGATAGAGGATGGTCTGCTGGCTAAAACAAGAGCTGTGATTACAGAAAGCTTGTGTTTTCCTTTTTACTTTAATTTTCTATTGCAGTATGAAATCTCTGTTACATTGTTTTCGTAAGATGCAGCTTTAATAAGAGGGATGGTACATTCAGTGCCTTCAATCAGGTACAGATTGTCTGCCATTGGACCTGTATGAAAATAAAGAGTATGCAGCTGGAGGTGCTGAAATTTGCTTGCTGCTGGGAAGTAGTTGGCTTTCTGTTGATGCAGTTATCATAGAATCATAGAATGGTTTCAGTTGGAAGGAAACTTAAAGCTCACCTTTAAAACCATGGACACCTTCCACTACATCAGGTTGTTCCAAGCCCTGTCCAGCCTGACCCTGAACACTGCCAGGGATGGAGCAGCCACTTGGCAACCTGTGCCAGCGCCTCACCACCCTCACGTGGAAGAATGTCTTCCTAAAATCTCATCTCAGTCTCCCCTCTGTCAGGTTAAAGCCATTCCCCTTGTCCTGTCCCTACAGGCCCTTGTCCAAAGCCCCTCTCCAGCTTTTCTGTCACCCCTTTAGGCACTGGGAGCTGCTCTAAGGTCTCCCCTTAAGGATCCTTCTCTTCTCCAGGCTGAACCAGCCCAGCTCTCTCAGCCTGTCTCCAGAGCAGAGCTGCTCCAGCCCTCGCAGCATCTCCGTGGCCTCTTCTGGACTTGCTCCAAGAGCTCCATGTCCCTCTTGTGTTGCTGCCCCAGAGCTGGATGCAGGAGTGCAGGGGGGGTCTCCACAGAGCTGAGCAGAGGGGGAGAATCCCCTGCCTTGGCTTGTTCCTCTTTATGCAGCCCAGGACTATTGTACAGACCTGAATTTCTGAGAGCAGAGATTATGGCTGACAATTAATCCGTTTTAGCTTGTACTTGCAATTAAACTGTGTTTGGCTACTCCCCCATCAACAAAGCTTTTTTTTTTTTTTCCTTTTAATTGGAGATAAGGATCAAATAAAGAAGAGGAAGGAGGCACATACATATTATCTTCATCGACCTAAGCTACAGAAGCACTCAACATCAGTGTAGACACAATGCGAGCTATCCAAATATTAGAAAAAAATACCAATTGCTTTTGAGAGAAGCTATGATCTTTTAGAACTGATGCCACATACACCAGCTATCATATCAGTGGTGTATAGCACTGCTTTCTTACAGCCCTCTGAAAACTTACTGTAAACTAGTGACTTGTCATATTTTCAGACAGCTTTAGGAGATCCTTCCCAGCTACCTTATGTGGTTTTATTCATATACAAGGGGATCAGTGTCACAGACAGATAAAAGTAACATCGCCTTGCTTTCAAAAGCAAGACAGAAGCAGGCCATTTTCCTTGTAACATTAGGGAAACAGAGATTAGCAGGAGAGGAAGCAGCTTAGAGTATGTGGTAAATACGTCTCATGTGAAACTGAGCCTGTACTCCAGCATTTTAGAAACCTATCCTGGAGGTTTTACTTGAGAAAAAGCAACCTATTAAGGATTTCAAGTTTTTGTCCCAGGGAAAGGAGATTTACAAAATGTTGCTGCGGTAGAAGATCTTATTGTTATTACCCTTACTGCCTCACACATCATCTTGCAAAACGTGCTGCCACAAGAAACCCAAAGCCTGCTTTTCAAGCTCACTGCCAGAAGCAGCCTATTACAACACCTGCAATGGCGATAATGAAAGCCATCTCATGAAGCCTTGTGACAATTACAGCCGCCTGCACTGTGCTTGTAATACAGCAGATTAATTGTGCTCTGGTCCTCGAATGAGACCCATAAATCAGCACGATGATGTCATACAGTGATTCACACTTGAGGTGTGATTCATGCAGCTGCAATAATTGTGTGGCAGGTCATTCAATGAGAGAGCACATTACAGGATTGAGGGCTGCTGTTTTATGAATGAGTAAGGGAGCACGGAGAAACAAGATGATCAGTACTACAGATCAGGTACCTGCCTTGGCTAGTTTGCATATTTAATGTGAGACACAGGTTTCCTCTCAGCTCTGACCAGGTTTTATTAAGGTAAATACTCTGCAGTTTTATTATACAAGTAAAAGTCCTCTTTAAGCTTGACTTTGTACATGTATGTAAATTATTAGTCTTTAAAAAGAAAACCTTGTGACATAGCAAAATATTTTTCCAGCTTCTGTACAAAATAGCTCTTCTTTTTTTTTTCTCTTTTTCTGTTAGAAGGCATTGAATTTTTTACTGCATTAAGTGGCCTGTGTATTTTTACAAAAGTGATATAAAACCACCTGAAATATGCAAAAATTCCAAAGTGCACTCCAACAGCTAATGCTTTGCAAATACTTTATTACACAAATTACATTCAGCTTCTGAAAATAGTGTTCTAACAGTGATACCATCTAAAAATAAGACATCCCAGAAACACATCAAGTTTGGAAGAAGAAAAAAAATTAAATAGAGACTTTTTTCTTTCCTTCAATGCAATATAATGTTAGTGATTTTAAAAAAATAGAAGAAGATTTAGCAGCTTTATTTTCTTGTGGCACTGTATTTTCTCTGTACTGCAACAGGTTAAGGACATTGAAGAGGAAAGGCACAAAACAGAAATTGGCAACTGAATAGTTACAGGAAAAGTATTTTGCTGAAGTAGATAGTATGACTTATTTACAAGATCCCCAGTTTAAAATGAGAAAATACTACTGCTTTAAATCAGTGCTGCAATTAGAAGACTTGTCCGTATTAAGATGCTCACATAAAAAACAACAGCACTGATACAGAACTTTCCTACACTCCTCTGCCTAAAAAACAGAACTAAAACCGAACAAAAACTAAAGGAACCAGTGTACAGCCCCACATAGACTAGTACAGTTTACAATTAAATACACAAAATCTTAAACGTGCTTAAGGGAAAAGGAATATGACTTTTTGGGTTGGATCGTATAATGGAGAACTTAAAGGCTGGTTTCAGAAGGATGAAGGTGCTGGTGGAGTTGGAGGTGCTGAACACTCTTCCTCTGAATCTGTGCCTTCACCTTCATCTTTTTCTTGATCACTGCCTTCAGTGCTCACTCGGTCAAAACCTTTTCGACTGTAGCTCTTGTGACTTGCAAAAAAGTTCCCAAGGTTAAGGCCACCACTGCCTTTCCCTGTGGAAAGGAAAGGTTTGTTGTAAGGTTTACTTTACTCTATGGTGGAATAAAAATCTATCTACTGATTCACCAGGATAATGGAGACTATTTTACGTGTCCTTACAGAAATTGTTTTTAAAGATCAGCACATTAGCCGCAGAGATTATGAATGAGAAAGGAAATTAATTTTTGAAGTAGAAGTTTTAACAGCATCTGTTGTTTCACTAAGTCATTATGTAGCCTACTTGTGTGCCCAAGTTTGCCTTTCATCTCAAAGTGCTTAATTTCCTTCACCAGATTTAGATAACCCATTATAACAGGTACCGCTCTGCCACTGGTAGTGACACATCCTCTTCAGTGGGCAGATAATGATGGATGAAAGGTGTCATAGAATACATTTCCACAAAACACCTGAGGTTTGCCCCCAGTCCTTTCCCTGAGAATGTTCCATCAAATCTGTTATTCAACTAGAAGTGGATAGGAAAAAAGCCTCCACTTATTGTTCTTAAAAATCCTGAATGACTCAAGACTCACCTCTAACTCTGCCTAAAATTCTTCCTGAACTTGAATCAAGTTTGTGTTCTCCATCACCTGAAAAACAAAGTAGATTTCAAAAATAAGCTAAAAAAAATCATATTATACGATTAAATATAAATGAAATATGAAATATAAACCCACAAAATTAAATATAATTAAATAATTATCTAGGATACAAAGCACAGATATTCAACAAATTGATCAGCAGCTCTAACAAGCAAAACTGATACTTTCCAGTTTCTTGATTAAGGTGAAATTATAATTCCTAACAGAATCACTATACCACGGATGTACAGTGTATGCCAATTCAACCATTAATAAGATTCACATGCAAGATATTTCTGAGAATTTAATTCCCTCAACTGTTCACTCATGTTACTGTGAAGAGTTTACAGGAAGGACAATAACCTTGCTATTTATAATGTACACAACTACACTGCAGCACACTGCAAACTGCAGCTTGACATTCGAAATTGTATCGTTTCCCTTGAAAAAAGACTTTTTATGGAAGACAGTGAATTTCTTCAGGTATTTTGGAGGAACTTTCTCTACCCCTTCACACACTGCATCTATCTTCCTCCCTGGTACCTCTTCCCATCCTTTAAAAAAAAAAAAAGAGTCCCATGACCTATCTGTCTTTTCTTATATACTACGTAGTTTCCATAAACCTGTGCAAGAAGTTACTTTTAATAGCATAACTGTATCATGCTCCTTGACACAGTAAATTCAAACACTGCTTGAATCCAACTGGAATCCAAATATGCTATTATAGATCATATCCATTAATGGCAGTACTGCAGTAGTCTAGAGTGTTAGCATATCTAATGTGCTAAACTTGTTTGAACACAAAGAAGTTAGGAAGCTTTTATTTGAAATCTTCAAATAAAATACATCCAATTCAGCTGCACAGCAACAGAAGATCTTGAATTACCTAATCTGCCATTGTATGTCCTAGACAGTAGCAGAACTATTTTATTTATCTATTGCATGTAGCTTTTCTTTTCTTGATGAGAGTATCTTGATAAAGCTATTTATGCAATACAAAGTATCATGATCGAACTCCTACTTTAGTCTAACATTTTCTCAAAAAAAATTTACTACGAAATGTGAATAGCAGCAAATTTACATAGCATTGTAAGCACCAATTAAAGCTCTCACAGCAATGGGTAGAGGTCTGTTATGGTATCTGACTCACAAAATGCACAAGGTAGTAATGAACAACAATAATATATAATGCCTTGTAAATGTTATCTGTTTGCTTTTTGCATATACTTTTAGAGTCCTTTGTTCTCAAAAATTTAAAGATCCCAAACTGAAAATCAAACTATGCTCAAAAGTTTAAAATTTATGTACTCTAGACATAAATTTTATAACATGAATATATTCTATTTATTTCTGAGACAAATTTTTGGCTCAACACCAATTAAAGTTTTAGATACATGTTCTGAAAAGGTGGTGGCTAGAGATGTAATGTTAAAGGCTGCAGTTGCTGTGTGCACACTGATTTGCATGCAGTGTCACTGCTGTAACTGTTCAGAAGGGTAAAGGGACAGTGAGCCTCTCTCTTCATACCCTCACACCTCAGTATTCAGCAACGTTTTGAACTGCAATAATAAAAGCCTGTTCTCTAGAGTTACTCACAGTTACCTCTATAGACAGTTGTCTTCCTCCACCGAATAAATAATAAAATTGCCAGCAGAACAACAACAGGGATAATTAGAAGAGTTGTAATAAGAACAAATGAAATTCCAGTGCTGGTGTGTTGCTGGACTAAATGTTGTTTTTCCTGCTTCTTTACAGGGTCCGTTGATTCTGGGTTGTTTTTCAATCTGCCTTCTACAATTGTTCCTGATTCTTTAAAGAGAAGACAATTTCAGCATGTAATCCATTTGCATCAAGCAACAGAACAAGGCATTAAAGAACAAGCTAGTATACCTGAAGTGTATAACAAGGAGTAACAAGGACACAAAGGAAAAACACTTATGGAGACATTTTTAGCTCTTGCTGATGTTATCCCAAAGTAAGGCAGAGAGAGTCTGAATGATATCACTCACTAGCAAAGATGCTCTTCCTTTTTCTCAATGGGGAAAGGAGAGGTGTTAGGGAGAGTTTATTCTTAAAAACTATCTATGATTTAAAAGACAGGAAAATCCCCAGAAGTTCTATTTTTGCAAGTAGGTGTGTGATGTAATGTCAAATATCTCATTCTGATAATAACACTTCCACAGGTAATGTAGAAATCCAGTATATTATGTATTATCATAAAAATGGAATGCATTTAAAGGAATGCATTTAAAGTTCTTTTTAATAAAACTTGTGACAAAGTGTTATATTTTCCAAACCCCCATGAGAGAACTTTGACTCTGAAAGTCTGGAGAACTTTTGAAAACTGCACCTAAACATTCCTGACTAGTTTATTACCTCTCCACCTACAAGGAGAAAACCAATTCCAATAAAATCCTCTATGCTGTTTTGTATGTGCATAAAGACTCACATGCTTTGTGCTAACTTAATGAGTAAATATGTCTAGCTATATGTTTTAAAGTCTGATTTAACTGCTGTCCTGTGTTTGGCTTTAACAGTTATTTTTCTGCTTCCTAGCAGCTGTTATGGTGCTGTGTTTTGGCTTTAGTCTGAGAACAATGCTAATAACACACCAGGGTTTTAGTTGTTGCTAAGTAATGTTTACCCCGACCAAGGACTTTCTGAATCTCATGCTCTGCCAGTGAGAAGGGGCGCGGGAAGCCGAAAGGAAGCAGAGACAGGACACCTGACCTGACCTAGCCAAAGGTGTATTCCATACCACAGCACGTCATAACCAGTATGTAAACTGGGTGGAGCTACCCGGAAGGCCCAGATTGCTGCTCGGGTCGGGCTGGATATCGTTTGGCAGTTGATGAGCAATTGTATTGTCCATCACTTGTGCTTATTGTTTTTTTCCTTTCTCCTTTTAGTTTTATATTCTCTTCCTTTGTTATTTCCCTTATCATTATTATTATTGGTGATAGCAGTAGTGGTTTGTGTTACACCTTAGTTACTGGACTGTTCTTATCTCAACCTGTAGGAGTTACATTCTTTTGATTCTCCTCCCCATCCCTGCAGGAGGAGGAAAAGATGAGGAAGTGAGCAAGGGGCTGCATGATTCTGAGTTACTGGCTGGGCTTAAACCATGACAGCTGCATCTCTTAAGTAGCTGTGTCAGGAACACACTCTGAATCAACTCTGTTTTGATTCTGTATCAAACTTAAAATGATGCTTTGTTCTGAAAGAAATGCTTCAGTTTACACTGAACACACTAATACAGTGATAACAATTACAGTGCTGTCTGTTCAAGTAGTAGTTACAGCCAAGAGCACCTTTCCTCCACTGTCTTTTCCACCTCTGAGCAAAACTACTGTTCTGCACACAAGAGAACTGCTACATCTCCACAGTCCCCCACTTCACAGCAGCACAATAGTAACAGCCTGCCACAAGGAGGTTGTGACAACACATGCCACTCCTGCCCATTTATTTAGCAGAGGATGGCACAACGTACATTGGCTACCTGTTTTCTTCAAGTGGAGTTGAAAGATGTTAATTTCAGTACAGGTACCCTAAATGTTTTAGAGTTTGTTACTTAAGAACTGCTCCTGGTGGTACTATTGCGGTTTTCTCTATAGCATTAGGACTGTCAGCTAGCTATCTTCCTAAAGAAGCCAAAATGCATTCTTAATGTATCTCTAGATTTGTTCTACTATGAATGCTGTATTGTGAACGCTTCACTTCTGAGTGTCTCAGTAAGGCTGATGTACCAATAGAGAGAAAACAGAAGGATAACTATTCTGACAATAAGGATTTAATTGTTTTATAATCTCAGCCTCCTTTATTCTACTTTGTTCTATATGTTTGGAACTGCCAGTTGGGATCTGTTGGTATTCTCCTCTGTCTGCATATACACGGCTAAAGCAAATCACGCTCTGATTCAACCAAAGAAAAACATTTACGAATGTGTGAATATAAGCAGACTGGTAATGTTTTTCTGAGAGGGAAATGAACTTTTCCTTTTCAACATAAAGGACATACATAATGATACAAATAGTTAAAACTACTTCTCATCTTTCGAAACTGCTATTTCACCCCTTTGATTTCTACATGTATTTCTTTATCTCCTTATAGTAAGTTTTTACATGTTTTTATTTTGCTTTTGTTTTCCTTTTTCTTGTCATTTTCATGAAGATAAGGAAAAAAAAGGCAGTAAACCTAGGGAAATAAATATAAATAGAAAAATTTGGGGTTTTTGCCATATGGTATGACTGGCAAGGCTGTGTATTCAAAGACTATGCAGAAAGATGAACCATTTGCCATTTTAAGTTTTTTTGGTTGAGGGTTGTAAAACAGAGGGAAGGGTGCTGGGGTGTGTGTGTGTATATCACAGTTACATTTCAGAGCTATTTCTGCATCTAAAGGGAGCTGACACAGATACCAATCAGCACCATACCAGATGGTGGTACAGAATTAATTCACTAGTTAAGTTTTTATCTTAGTGTCTGTGAAGCACTTGTCATCACTGAAAATGATATGTTTGGATTTGCTGCAAAATAGCCTCTACTAAGTAACACTGCTCATTTTATCTGTATGAAATGATGGTGAAAAGTAACAGTCAAACTAGATAGCGTTCTTGCCTCCAACTTGGCAGAAGCCTGTTCCTAATCTATGTGAAAATAGTGGTTTCTTCATTTCCATTATGAATCAGACTAACCTTTTATTTCCTGTACCTCAATACCAGCCTTTTTAACTGACCGATGTTCCATTTCTGTAAAACAAAATTATTCTTCAGGACAACTGACATTTCAGAAAGACAGTGACATTTCTCTGCTAGCTTTCTCAAATGTTCAGTACAATCCTACAGTAAACAATCCCGTCAGCTTCACCAAGGAGAGTCAATATAAATGATTAAACAGCTCACAAGGCCATGGAAATAAGAAAGAGCTTGATCCATGGAAGGTGTTTGCAATAAGTAACTCTTATGCCACAGAGAGATTTTATGGGCACATGTAAAGCTTCAAGGGAGTCCAACAAAAATAAAAATGTTCATTATAATCAAAATCACAGTGGATTAAAGGCTGACTGAACCAGGGCTCATTAGCTACTGCACTTTCATATTGCAGATAAAGCTAGAAAGAAAGTTATATACAAGGACTTTCCTCCACCTGCAGGTGATGAATAATTCTGTTATTATTTTATTCTAGTGTTTCTTTAAATAAAAGCCCAGAATTTTTCTTGTTCAGGTTACTGTATGCACAAAAAGTCATATCCAGTCAGAATTACAATTTATGTGGTCCAGTCTGCTGTTACTAAGAGCAGCTGATACCAGATGCCCCAAAGGAAAATCCATGAATTACAACTGGACAAATAAGGAATAACTAGCTTAGTCAGAAGTTCATTTATAACAGCAGAGTCTTACTGGTTGACTAACACCCTGAGGCCTGAGCTTTATCTCTCTCATACATTTTTTATCCAGTATAATGTAACAGTGGATTATATTTTTATTCCTGTAAAACATCTAAACTCTCTTTGAATCCTACTAAATTGATGTCTGACTAATCAGGTCCCTCTTGCTGAAGTCAGGCTGCTTGCCTTGGGTGTTACTAGATTAGAACTGGGAAGTGTTTCCATATCACGGAAATAGGAGTTCAAATTATTCATTTTCTAACGATAAAGACCCCAATGAAATGAATATAAATTATAAGTTGACTTGTGTTTTTACTTCAGCCCCTGGGAGTTTCCTGTATGATAACCTCAAAAGGAAGCAGTTGACTTCTCAGCAAATGATACATTAAAATTACTAAAATGCTGAAAAATCATGCTATTGTTTAAGTAGGTAGTGACATGACAAGGGACAGATATACCACAAGGCAAATGCATTTTGATTCCTCCTGTGAGAAACTCATGCACTCGGGACATTTGTTTGATAGGGCATACAGCAATGCTAACAGATCCGTAGCACACAAATTCTGCAGGCAGAGCTTGTAGGGTACTTAAATCATTGTCATTAAGCCAACAAGCTTTTGGCCAGTGGTACCAGTTAAGTGGTACTGACTTGAAGAGACAGAATGTGAAGTTATGACATTAAGAACAAAAAGAACGTACTTTCTGTGGATGCAAACTTCCACACTGCTTTGGCATGAACATCTCCAACAAATACTGTTTTATCTTCTGAAGCAACAATGTCATGTGGCATCTCAAAGCTCTGTGAAGATAAGCAGTCACAGCTTATTCTTTAGTGTCTACATGTTCATGAGGTCTCCTTAATGCCTAGACTTGAGACTGGTCATATTCAGTCCTTAGACTGGAAAAAGCAGTAGCTGATGGTGTGAAGGCCTAACAGGAGTCAGGGGAGAGGAATTAAATTTCTATGGTATGTTTGCCTTCTCCAAGAATAACAACGTGGAGATTATTCAAAGTATTCAACCTAAATATTTTTTATATTTATAGTATTTATAATATCTATGAATTTATAATATTTATAATAATGATATCTATATTTTTGCATTCAATTTCATCCTATGAAATATATATTTAAAAAATCATGAATCTTGGTCTCAAGCCCCCATATTTAGTTTTTGTCAGAGTTTGTATGCAACACAGCTATTTGCTATACTCGGGAATAAAACCCTCTCTGTAATATAATTTAAAACTCAACTGCAAATAACAGAATATATGTGTAACCCAGAAACATGAATCTTCAAATTCATTCTTTAGTCTAAGGCAATCTATGGAATTATTTTTTTTTTAATAACCACAATTTTTAATGTACGATTTTGTATGAATGACATTTAGCCTTAGCTTCCAAACTAACCTTCTGTAAAGAAGGGACGTAACCATACAGTTGAATATTATTTCTGCTTAGGAATACACTCTACTTTTTGTCAATTAGTTATCATCTAAACATATTAATACATCAAGCCATTCATTCTTCTCTTAAATTAGCTTTTAAGAACTGTCCGATGGCAATGAAGTAAACATTCTGAATGAAGGTATTATCTGTAAGAATCACCTTGAGGATAGTATACTTTTCAAGTATGTACCACATGTAGCAATTAAGGCCTGAAATTCTAGTGTCTTACTCAGTTAATATGATAAAGAATTCCCTTTCAATACCCTACTTTATAAAATATCTTATTTCCTATGATGGCTTCTTTCTGAAAGTTGGAGAAGTAGGATGCTACCAACGTTTTCATATATATAATTATAGGCACCAGGCACTTTGTCCAATACTCTACCTTTCTAAGTGGAATAAAAGTATCAGTTATTTCTCCAGTAGAGAAGTTCATCACAAATCCTTGTACTGGTTCTGCCTCTCCAGGGTAAGGCATTCCATTAACTGCAAAGAGGAGACCTGCAACAACACCAGATTTGCTTTAACAACACACATATAACAAACTATAGTCAAGATGAACTGGAATAGTATAGATGAAAAAAAGCATGGCTGAGAGAAAAAGAGAGACAGACTGAAATGTCTGTCAACTCAATAGGAAAATAAATCAGAAGAGGAAAGTTAATCAAGGTATTGCAGGTGAAAGCTTGGCATATAAAAGATGCACATTTTGTTCAAAGGAGAAGAACAAGCCAAGCAATAGATTACAGATAGGTTAAATGTAAAAAAAGAACTTGAAAGCATTAAAAAAAAAAAAAAAGTATCTGAAGAATGCTTTGATAAGGATGCTTGATGGGATAATGGAATGTTCTTTAAATGCATCAAAAGCGGAAAGCCAGCTAGGGAATCAGTGGGACCACAAGAGGAAAAGGTGTGAAAGAGCAACTCAGGTTGATGAGGGGACCGTGGCAGAGAAGCTCAGGTTTTGTTATTTTTTTCTGTTGAGTGTGTTGGGGAGATTCTGAAAATTTTTTTGTAGCTAATAGGTCAGAGGCGCCAGTTCAACTGGAAGCAGATATGCAAAAGATGTTAGACAAGTTGGAGGTTAATAATTCACCAGGTTTGGATAGCATTCACTCAAGTTCAGAAGGAAGTCAAATGAGAAATTACAGACTTCAGGCCAAGCTGGAATAACCTAGCGCGGCAAACAGCCACTCCTCCAGAAGACCAGCAGACTGCCAAAGTAATGCCCTCCTACAAGAAGGGCTCAAAATGGTGCCTGGGGAAGTATACATCAACTATTCTGGCCTCCATCCCTGGTAAGATGGTAGAAACCACAATGAATAATAAGACATTTACTCATGTGGACTGTTGGAAACAAGTTGGTATGTCTTTCTTTAAGGGGAAATTGTGCCTCACCTCTCAATGGGGAGAAAAAGCATACAGTGAAAGGAGATTCTGTAGACATGCTTGGTCTTTCAGAAAACCTTTGACAAGGTTGTGCATCAGAAGCTATTACAGAATTTGAGTTATCACAGGGCTGAATGAAAGACCCATTAATGAACAGGAAGCAAAGAACAGATCTTAAGGGCAGAGCTTATAATTTTTCAGGATGGAGAAGTCTGAGTAGCGCAATCCTGCAGGGATTGCAGACAAACAATTTCAGTCAATAGTCTTCATCAATGACCTGAAAAATGGGGAGAACAGTGACATCTCCCAGTCTGAGGAAGGTACTGAATTCTGCAGAGTAGTCAAAAACTTGAGGATATTGAGAAAGTCTTGATACTGGATTATTCTGCCTCTCAAGAAAGTCCTAATAAAGATGTTAGAAGAGCAAGGCAACTACAATACTCAATGGGCTGCACAATTTAATGTCTTACAGGGAGAGATGAAGGTGGCTGGAGTTCTTTGGTTTGGAGAGGAGAAGCTAAGAGGCAACAGATGTGGCAAGTGTTTTTCACCAACTCCCAAAATGCTGAGACTTAGAATCACTCAGTGAACCTGAATCGCTTTTTTAAATTAAAAAAATAAAGCGGGTAGCGAACTTCTGGAGCCGGTAACTGCAGGATCAAGGGGGCAGACAGTACAAGCCAGTTCATAGTGGTATTAGGAAAACTCATGGGCAATAGGTCTATAGGAAGATATTATGAAGAAAAGATCAGGAGCTACCTCTGAACACCCTTAAATAAAATGTTTGTGGATCCACGAGGAGCAGGAGAGGAATGGATCGCAGAATGCAGCCAGTCTTACACATTCTCCTTAGAATGCCTCTGATGCTGCCACTGTCAGATCTATAGGTAACAAGTATCTCATCCAGTACAGCATTTCTTGGGTTCTTGGCAGATGTAAGAGAGATAACCCTGATACTAAATTTCATACTAACTACACAGTCAGCCTGACATGCCAAAATTGCTTGTCCAGTTCTTTGGATGTTTACATTACTTTCAGTGTCAGTATTAAAAATCTAACTCCAAAACTTATTACAGTAATTGTTAGCCAAATTGTGATATTAAAACCAACAAATTTTTCAAACTGTTAAAGTTGTTTTTATGAAATCCAAAACTTTTCTTGATAATTTGAAACCTTTTTATTTTTCTTTCTTTAATGAAGCTTGAAATGTATATTTTAAAGCATTATTAACAAAGTATGGACTGTGCAGTCACTAAGAAGCAAACAAGATCTTCCAATTGTTGACATAACATTTAGGGAGTCTAATCAATCATTTCTCAAAAGCAGAGATTATATACAAGCTTCCCTCATCTCAGAAACAGGAAAACAGGGCAGCTCTCAAATTTTCCATCACATCAGCTCTACTTTTATGGAGAATAAATATCTGTCCTAAGATAACATGATGCACTCCATATGAAGTAACACTGTACTACAATACACTGGCATAAAGCAACTACTTAAAATATGGAGAACAGGAAAAAAAGATTACCTGGAACATAGGAAACTGCAAACAACTCTCTTCCAAATGATTTGTGCTTGATCTCTCTTATGAACTCCCCAGTCTCTAACCTGAAGCACTGAATTCGACCATTTTCCCTGTCGGCAACGCACAGCTGACTGAAGTCAGGGATCAGGGCTAAGCTGTGAGGGATATGGAACTGTCCAGGTTTGTCTCTGCCTAAAGAAGTCTCTGCAAAATAAAATATCAAGGTTTATGTTAAAGTACACACTGACACTATTTGTTTTGCTTAGAAACAGCAATATGTCACATAATGCAGTATAATATTGGGAAGAGAATAAAACCAGTTTGCTCTCTTCTTCTAGCATTTTTACTCATTTACATAGGTAAATTGTGGTAATCATTGTAAATCCTGCATTTATGAATTCACTATTTCCCTGCAATATCTGGAGTAGTTTAATGCTTGATACATAAATCTGAGCCAGGCAGAAAAGTAATTATTCATAAAAATTAAATTGGATGGGATCATGGCATAAATCTTGCAAAAATCGTAAAGGCTTATATTATTGTTCAAGTGTTTAAAAAAAGAAGTTTTTTTTTGTGAAAGTCAGGCCATTTTCTTGATTAGATAGGACACACCAATACTTGTACTGAAAGCATGCTAACAAATTCCCATTTTTTATCGTTAGTGAATATATAACTACTACAAGTACCTGTATTGAATAGAAGAGAGAAAATTGGAATGCAGTGACTAAGCTGAGGTATTGAAAGGTATTTCATTAACACACACGTATAAATAAAAGTAACAATAACATCAGCAATCTCATGGTTCATGATGAGTTCATGATAACGGCAGTACCAAGAGCTCCGACCTGTACCTTCTCCCCACTGCATCAGGTATAGTCCATTTGGAGAGAACTGAATGATTCGACTGTTACAGTAGCCGTCAGAGACATAAATGCTGCCGGTGTTTGGATCCACGGCCACATCAGTTGGTTGACAGAAATGATTTTTGTCACTGCCCGGTTGCAAAGCGACTCCTAAGGTCAGTAACGGTTCTTTCTCATTTGGTCCCAGTTTGAGAACCTTTTTTTTTTTCAGTCAAGGGAAAAAGAGAAGGGGTTTCTGTTATAGAAGGTAAAATATGAGAGGGATGACTGTTTATGGGAAAATATCTATTACTTTGTATAAAATAAATTTATGTATCAAACATAATCTGCATATATTGACTATGACATCCATTACTAGTTTTTCAACAGCCTCAATTCTAGGGAATTTCTGCCTAAGTACAAATTTCCTGTGTTTACAGTAAATTGAGTTAGTTTCACATTTTGGATTTAAGTATAGAGACTTGATAAGCAAAGATGTAGCAGAAAAATCTGTTATTTCTCAAAAGAATCAATATTTTAAACCAGATACTTTTATTTCCAAATGTCCACTATTTTACTATGTCTATTTAGTAAATATTTCAACACAACTATATTCCACGAAGGCCACACAGGTTGGCATTTTGTAGGCATATTCTTAATGTTTATCTTAACAGGCCTAGATAAATAATTTGTGTCAAGCCTCTAGGAAAACAAAACATTTTCTGGCAAAATATTATGATCCTACTATTAAAGCTAATGTAAACGTACCTGATGGAGAGCTACATCAGTGACCCAGTAGTTACCATTTTTATCTATGCTCAAACCATGTGGTAAATAAAATCTGCAAGCATAAATGTAGAAGAATCAAGTTAAAAACATCTTTCAGGAAGAGTGATGTAGGTGTGAAGATTTCAGTTTTTATTTACAGGTCAACAAATACTGTACATACTAACTATTTGTAGTATTTAATGAAAAAGATAACTTTACAGAATAGAATTTTCTTGACAAGAGAGTCTCAACTATGAAATTCAGTTCATCTCTGGAATTTCACTCAGGCTAGTATTTGGTATCTTAAAGACAACATATAATACTCAGGAGCTCTCTATTTTTGTTTGGCTGGCAGATGAAATTGTATGAATTCCTAGAAAACACAGATGGAAACATGGCAAATTACATTTATTAGTTGTTGATTTTGTAATAATTAATTTAATAAACTCAGAGACTACAGTCACACGATGTAATATAAAACATGAAGATGGCTTTGGGGACATTTATGGAGTAAAATACACAGAAATGTTAGTTTGATTAATAAAAGCAAACGTAACTTACAGGCTTTTGCCCAAGGAATGAAGCAGTTTTGCATTACTTGGATGCAGGACAAGAATTGTGTTCTGTTCAATTGGTCCAAGTCCTCTTTGTTGATAAACAAATGTGTTGTCAAAAGAACTACACAAAAATATTGGAACAGAAAGCTACCATTAGAAGGTTACACTGATAAATAGTTCAGATGCAACTTAAAGCCGAATTCTGTAGTTTAATTCCAGTGTGGGGTTATTGCCTTCTTTTTTTCTTTAAATAAATTATTGCATTACTGTATGATTGTAAGAGTTCATGTTAGGTGTCTGCATTTCCTACTGAGGTTATGATTTCCAAACTAAAGGAGCACCAAAACAACATAACAACAATTAAGATAATCCTAAAGTCAGCAAGCAAAAACTTTTTCTAATCTTCTTCACCATGGCAAATCAGAAATGGCAATTCAAATAATGCAGCCTAAGTAAAAATACATCTATTTACCAGGGCATAATTGACAGTAAAAACAAGTATACTCTGCACTGTCTAAGCCAGTCTGTGCATCTTAGCCTTTCTTTTTTTCTTTTTTCCCCAAACACAATTTAATATTTTGCTAAAGCTTACTAAAGATTCAGGTCTTAAGGTTCTTACTCTTTTCAGAGAGTTCTTGCCAAGAGACTATTGGATATGATGTGTTTCTCTTCTACCCCACAACTCCACACTCAGTTTTAAGGGTATGTGGAATACATTAAAATAAGCAACATTTAAACATTCAGATGTTAAGAACCAAGATTACTTGTCCAGAAGACATTTACTAGGCATAAAATATCATATGCTTAACAAAGAATAAAAATACGGTTGTCTGTACCCCTCTGGGGAAGTTGGCTATTACTCTGACCTGTTGAAATACAGGTTCAGCTTTTAGTGAAGGTAAATAGACTGTAAAATATTTTGAACAAAATGTAAGTCTAAATGTTAGAAAATGGTGTTTCACTGTGGATGAAAAATGTGCAAATGTGAGTAATACCCCCAGCTCCCACCTTGTATTTTTAAATCCATTTGTTAATCCCAAGAGAAATACAGCTATGGTTGATACAACTCAGTAAACAAGAACATACATTATAGTCACAGAGAAGACTATGGATGAAGCTATTAAAACTTTATATTGTACAGTCCCAGCAGACTCTCCTCTGCATAATATTAAATATTTATATGCTTAGAATTTTCAATGTGGAAAAGCAATACTGGCTTCATATATAACCAGAAAAATCGATAATGGGATGTGTTTAAGTTTCTGCATGGGCTATGATTAAAAAATAATATTTGGCTATTGCCATTATGTATGGTAACTATCCATGAGTGTTTATTTAATATGACTGTGAATGATTAAGCACAGGGTGATAGTTACTAAAACTCTCTACTGAGTCCTCCTAAAAACTCTGCCATGATGCTGTAGGGAGACACAGGGAGATGCAGATATACAGGCACAAAATGGCCTACTGATGTGTATCTGCTTTTTGACCATGGTTCAGTAGGTGCTGTTTTATTCTTCATCATTACTGACGGTAACCATTCATGACAATCTCCTTTGGTTTTAAACAGTTTCATTTAAAAAGGAGCCTAATACTCTTAAAGACTTGCTCTAGGTATGGATGACCAGAATGGGATAACCAACACTGGGCAGACTGAACTATGTTATTACTAATACTATTATTAATCAGCACAGCTAATCACAGAAAAGACTCTTAGTATCAGTAGGTAGTGTGCAAAAAAATAACCAACCAACCAACCACAAACCAAGACTGCATCTCTGGAAAACTGACTATCTAGACAACTTAAAAATAAATGGTTGGCTTTCCTTACTGTGATTTTGATTCTCACTACCAGTGCTGTCCAGCCTTCTAAGTATTCCCTGTTAACAACTATACAGCACTTCAGGGAACTGAGTGCTTTCAGTGTAAGTAAGAGATTGTATGGTATTTTATGCCAAGGAAGCACAGTGAACTTTGAAATGTGTCTATGTGAGTTATTTTCCATGCACCTTCTCCCTCTCAAATTTCCTTTTCTAGGAGGAAGACTGGCATGCTACAGAATCACACTCACTCTTTCCTTCCCAGCACTTGAGACCAATTTCCCAAGTAATCAATGTCCCTTTGCTTCAACTGATAAAGGAGGACAAATGAGAACACAAACTATACCGACTACTGTTAGCTTAGAAGAAGAAAGTCCAAAACCCAAAGTAACTGGACACATTACTATAGTATACCACATTGCTCTGCAGCATTGTTTTCTAGTAGGTCCTGCAGTTTAATATCGAAGGACAACTAAAATCGAAGTTTTATATTAGTTTGATATTGAAGGACAAATAAACTGCATACGTCACTACTTCTAATTGCAAACCCCACCGTAATTTCACAGCTATTCTACTTCTCAGATGGCTAATTCACACTAATACAATTTATTGCTCAATCTAATGTCCTTCTGGTGGGCTACATATTAAATTCAGACAGACCACCTGATCGCATAACCCCTGAAGGCACAACCTTGAGCACTATTCTTTATGAATATCCATAACTGTTGTGGTACTGTGCTCAGCCTAAATGAACCTGCCTAGCTTGTTAAGAAGGCATCCACAAGAACATGGTTTATATTCTCTATTTTATCTTCTACAAATTGCATAAATAGTATGCAGTTTTTTCATCACAAAATGCAAAATATCTTCCAACTGACACATTGCTTATATAGCTGAATAGTTGTAGTTTTTTCATTCTGAACAGTACATGCTGCACATAGCAGACTGTTCTGAAATTAAGGAGATAATGTGTTAGAAGAACCTGACTTATTTAAAAGGATTTATTTTCTTTTTGAATCAAGCACAGAAGGAATGCTACAGCCACTGGAAAGCTGCGGCCTGTCACTGCAGAGCTGCTTTTGTGTTCTAAAGCAGACTGAAGTTGCCTTATAAAAGAGCATAGACCATACATCCAGCTGTATTTAGTTGAATGAAGATCCAGCTTTTAAGGCATACATTAATAATGCATTGGAAACATTTGTGCATTGCCTAACAGCAAGATAATTTTTGTTTAATTGTATCTATATGATGCTGGTGAAGCACTGAAACCAGGAAAATAAATTCTGGGCTTTCAGGTGCTTGATTGATTCATCATGTTTATGATATGGGAGAGAATATTATACTCAATTAACTGTGTGTTTGCAGATAATGATAAATGTTAACTTAAAAGTCTGATAACGTATTATATCCCCCCACCACATAACGGTCATAATAACTACCTATCAAGTCTTTATTTTTTTATTCCTTTTTACTGAAAAATCAGCACACATATACTCCTTCCTTTTCAGCACAATCCATGAAAGGGTCCCCAGAGTACTTCATATGCCCATTAGGTACCCAAAGATAAAAAAGGAAAGGCTGATTGTCTGAGCACACCTCTCTGTGTGCCTTCTCTGTGCCAGAAGATACGGAACAACACCTTAACCACAGGCATGTTTTCCAAATACACTGTTTTAAAGTCACATACTGTATACAAACAGGACTAAGAAAGTTTTAGCCTACCTGATATAAAGGGTTCCTGTCAACAGTAGCTTTTCTATGTACTGATTACCATCCTCCATAGGAATTAAAAAAATCCCACAAAACTGGTGTATAAAACCCCTCTAAAATGAATTAATATATCGTGTAGTTATCTTTATGGAAGGCCCATAACCAGCTTCAGTTAACAGCAGCTCATCTTACATCTTGGTTACATATCTGGACCAAAATGCTTCTGATCATATAAACAAGGCCAAGCAGTTTCACCTTGTTCCGACTACGGCAAGTTCCCATACAGGACTGACGCGCATATCAACATTACTAAATAGAAGATAAAGCATTTTTCTGGCAGTCTGATAATCGCATGCTAGAAATACTCAGAGTGCGAACAATGGCTGCTGCTTAGGACAGAGCTAAGTGAACCTGTAGTGTTACCCAGCACAGCTGGTAGGTATGTGGATTTCCAAAGTCCAGACCAGAGCTCTGATGTTCTTCTGCACCTACAGCATAAGAAAGCTGAAGTTCAATCTGCCTATAGATACGGTTGATTCATTATGCTCACATACTATTTACTTTAAGGACTGTTATATTTGTTGTATTTTGTTTAAAATCTATAGACTCTCCAAATACTGCTTGGTCTCAAACTCCAGCTGTTCGTATACCTCCATTGCCAGACACTCAAAAAATGCATTTCAGAAGAAATGAATACGCCTGCCAGCCTATTTTCAAATATTTTTTCTATCTTTCTTTAATGACATGAAGAACAGCAGTTATGTTCATGCATAGGAGGATGAAAAACACCCCAATCAATATCAACATTTACTTGAAGCTTGAGTAATTCAAGTTGCAGCAAGTGTCATCCTTCCCAGTTTTGTACTCTATTTATATACCTGAGCTGGAGAGCTCACTGATGTAATGTTTGAGACATAAATAATTGCCTTATCTGCTGTATTAAGCTGAAAACCCAATGAACTTATTTTGCTTCATAAAACAGTATTCTAAGCATAATTTGTTATCACAAAGTTGAGAAAGCTGCCCTTTCTAATCTTCAGAAACTATGTTATCTTAAAGTCAATTCATCAGAGTTCAAAAAAACCCCTACTCTTTAGCCTTATGGTTATATATATGGAGAACAGACACTTAGAAGATGAAAAAGGCACATTTAAAAAGAGTTGTACATAATATTCTGTTACAGACTTCTGTTACTTTCCTCCCAGCATTCTGTTACAATTTCATGGAATTTTTTCCAAAGTGCCTATCTAAACAGTTGGACTTATTATTACGCTCAAAGACATAAGGACACTGTACAAATAAGGACACTATATTTTATTTGGAATGTTCTCTTAAAATAATATACTTTGAAGTATATTACTTTATAAACACTACAAAAATGTCCATTATAAAATTTGGACTTCTATTTGTTTGAGTGACACTAAATGTAGTAAATTTTATCAGTTGAGTAGAAAAAAGCCTGTTTTGAGAGAGTGCCTTGTAACAATCTAATTTTGTTCAGCGGATGCAAACAGTAAAACAAATGAAAACATAAGTGGAGACAATACATGTTAACAGCTAGCTTTTCATGAACCCTAGTGCTAATAGTATTATATCATACCATCATTCTCCCAGGCTAATTAGTCCTACTAAAACACACAGAGAAGTAGGGATAATGAATCTTTAAGTTTAAGGACCTAATGTTCTATGTTCTTTTTCTTTGGAGACACATTCTTACTGTCTGAAGACCTAGTAACCCCATCATCTTGAACTGTCAGTCCCCACTTCCTTCTGAGTCTGCCAAAGGCACTTTCAGCCAAAGAACAGAATTTTCAATGGGAAAAGAATTTCAATCTGTCTTGTCTTTTCTTAAGAAGATATACAAACATAAATTTGACATTCTAGCATGCCAGTTGGCAGAACATCTACTTACTTTTCATCCCAAACATGGTCGCCTCTGTGGAAGATAACTAGGTTATTTTCAGCATCCAGAGCCAACCCAGAAACTTGGCCAAGTTTGAGGTCTAACCCAGGCCACTCCACAGCTTCTTCTATGTGAAAATCTGACCAAAGAAACAAAAGACAGACATCCACATAGCATATTTATAGATAAAACTGGTTTTAAATGCATAGTTAACTGGCATTTGGCACAGGCTGTTGGGAATGATATGGACATTTTCTTGTACACATTATTTCCATTAATGAATTGCAATTTAATTCCAAGCATAGTTTTATTATAGTAAAGCATGCACAAGCACTGGCATCCTGCTACATACAAGATGACAGAAACCTCAAAACTGCTTTTGACTCCATTCTTTTTTTCATCTTGTAAGGATACAGGCACACACTTACTCTAGAAGTTTTAGATACTGTGAATAATTCCTACATCAAAAGATTACAGAAATATACAACTACTATCCAAAATCAGCAGGCAAATTTAAATACTAAATCATCAGTGTTTTATTAGAAAATGCATAACAAAAACTGAATCACTAAACCACCTACATATCAGAAGTGGTTGATTCATGAACTTTAAAAAAAAAAAAACCAAAAACCAAAAACTTTAAACACTAAAAAAAATACAGGGAAGGAAGGAAAAGAGCAATGAGAAAGAAATATAAAAGTAATTCTGTGAAATTTGCCTATGACATTTCTTATGGCCGATATGTGCACTAGCTCTGGATATTGTTCGTATCCTAATCCAATCATTACAGGCATGAACATGAAACAGATGTCTAAATTTGATGGAAGATGAAGAAAATCAGAATATCTGTCATTGTTTATGCTGTAGCACGCTTTTTAAAAGAATAAATACTGGATAGTTTTTGAATGACACAAATGTAATTTTCACACTAAATTAACAGCATAGGATTTAGCAAGTGAACCACTGCTAAAAAGTCAGTTACTTCTTGTGTTTTTCTTAAATCATAAAAGTCCTGGAGACAAATTTAGTTTCAAGTTAAAGATTAAAATTAAAACCATAAAAAGACCTTTACTTTAACCCATTTTATGTAAAAATAGACTTACACTGATTAAAGGCACAAACAGCCCCACATCTGAAAAGGTTGTGGAGTGTTGGCTACGAACATTAATTTCTCATAAATAGACTGCTAAGATACTATTTGGAAGAGGTTGATCTGGGTTGCTCTGCCAGTATTAAGACACAATGGAACAATATTCCCCAAAATAAAAAAAAGTACTGGCGAGGCAAATGTCACTTATTCTGATGAAAGAAAAAAAACCCAGATCCTAAAATGCCTTCTACATGTTAGGAAATCCATCATTCTTCCTTTTCAGAAATTAATCTGTTCAGCACAAGTCAAGTATTTCTGAAGTGCAGACTTTGTATGAGGGCACACAAAGTCAAACTGAAGGTGACCAAAAAGCAATTTCTTTGCAGTTATGTGAAAATGGAGCTGTTTCACTAGCATTCGCAGTGTTTGGCAGCATCGTGGTGCACTTTGCAGCTTGCAGTTCACCCAAAGTTCGTGTGTTTTGCTGTTATCAATAGGGTACCATCCAGGCAGGTGAAATACATGTCCTCATTCACAAAGAGCCAGGGTATTAGTGCTCAGAAACAAGGCAGATCACAGACCTCAACACACAGCACCCAGGGAGTTTGAGAGAGTTTAGCTGGAGGTGATCATCTAATGAAAGGAAAGATGAAATGGGAAACAATATTGAAAATCTCCAGGTCAACACAGCTGTTCAGATAAGCATCTTCCCTACCACTTCCACTTCACTTGGAAGAGATGTAGTCTGAGGAATAACAGCAAGGATGTGGTCAGGGGGAAACCATTTCTACATTCTACACAGGGAAAAGACAAAACCAGTACTGAAAACCTACCACAGGCCAGGAGATACTTCGCCTTTGTAGTTTTAGATAGCATAGCTACGGTAGGTGACAGAGAAACTGTTTAGGCTAACACAAAACCACAAACCTGACAACTGCAGTGAATCCACTACAGTAATCAGAAACTTCTAAACCAAGGAATCTACCCTGTAGCATTTTTTAAAGTTCCAAGGTAAAGGAAAAGCTGTTAAGAAAAAGACTGTACATGTTAATGCTTCTGTACAGTTCAGCTGGTCACAACAGGTGCAGTACCAGGTATATTCATGGACATTATGGTTCTGAAAGGAATAAAAGGATGGAAATCCAGTGTCTGCTTTCCCACTCTCTCATCTCAATCAGTCTGAGTTAACTTGCAGAAAACTTGTGTAAGTTTAGTCTTACAGTGCCACTTGGCCTGTGAGCTTATTCATAAAAGAGCTAGAAAAATTAAAAGGCTAAACACAGAAAACCTAAATTTTGGCCTCTAACAATTCAGTCTCTAAAAAGGCATGTACTATAGAATACAAAATATATGTATGTCCTGGATTCAACTGTAACAGTTCTTTTTCTCACTCTCAGTAGCTGGTGCAGTGCTATGTTTCAACTTTAGCCTGAGAACAATGCTGATAACACACCCGTGTTTTAGTTGTTGCTCAGTAGCACTTACCCTGATCAAGATCTTTTCAGTCTCTCATGCTCTGCAGTGAGGAGGGGCACAAGAAGCCAGGAGGAAGCAGAGACAGGACACCTGACCTGACCTAGCCAAAGGTGTATTCCATACTACAGCACGTCATAACCAGTATGTAAACTGGGGGAGTTACCCTGAGGGCCCAGATCGCTGCTTATGTCGGGCTGCGTATGGGTAGGCAGATAGTGAGCAATCCTACTGTGCAGAACTTGTGTTTATTGTTGTTTTTCCCTTCCCCTTTTAGTTTCATATTCTCTTCCCTTGTTACTTCCCTTATTGTTATTATTATTGGTGGCAGCAGCAGTGGTTTTGTGTTATACCTTAGTTAACCAACTGTTCTGATCTCAACCTGTGGGGTTTACATTCTTTTGATTCTCCTTCCTAACCTGCCCAAAGGTTAGCAGGGGAGTGAGTGAGAGCTCTGAGCTACTGGCTGGGCTTAAACCACAACAATATACTTAAAGGACTAAAAGATTTCTGCTAGATCAGACCAATACAATGAATGGACAGTGAAATACAGTCTATCACAAGAACTCCAGCCCCTACACAACTGTTAGATTTTCTAACACTTTTCAAAAACTGGTTTATTACTGTTATCTTTTCCCTTTGCAAGTCTCACACTAAAATTACTACAATACAGGTTTACCTCAAGGCAACTAGCTTCATACAAAAATGTACTAAATTTCACTTTATTTATCTAAGAGTGATTATTAATTACGTACAAAACTAAGTGGTCCATGGAACAGCTGTACAAGACACCAAAGAAAATTACTTTTCCCCATTAAAATATCTTAGTTACCTAAAGTATATATAATTCATTTCACTGTAAATGAGATTTCTAAACAAATCTCCTACCTTGTGATTTAGAGTAATTCCTTCATCAGTAAAACTATACAGAATTGCACAGATTTAGAACATGCAAATCAGCCTCTAATCTCTCCACAAGTGAAAGAATAAAGCCTTATTTATTGGCAAAAATAAAATTCACTGTGTAGAAATCCCTCGAAGCTCTTGCTAGCTTTTAGCATTACAAATTTCAGTCATGCTGCGTTTACTCTCTGCCATCAGAGTACTCATTTAAATCTTGATAAAACTCCTGCAGAAAGGAGATTTAAAAACTGAAGAATTGCACTGTATGCCTTAATTAGGAGGTACAATTGTACTGGTTGCAGTGATGTTGAACAACCTGACTGATTAGTGACCAGTCTCATGGTAGCAAAATAACAACAGTGCAGGAAGAGCAGTAGTAAAAGGTTGCAACATTTAGAACAACCTTACTTAACATACTGGTCACTTGCTGTTTCAGGTCTTACATGTTTAAAATTGGAGTATTTGTATGACTAAAAATATTAAGCTATTTGAATTCCAGTAATTTTTAAACAGTTAAATGAAATTAATTTAACAGCAAACCAGAGTGTTGTCCTAAGAAATACTGAATTTTTTTTTAATTCAATACAGTAAAAATTTACATCAAAGGTGCAAGTGTTTTTATTAAATCAAGACATGTTAAAACACTTTATGTTCCACTTCTTCCTCTGAAGAGGAAAATTCCATTTTGGAAGGTTTTGCTCTTCTAATACATAAATACTTCCCCAAACAGAAACTAAATATGCTCTTAAAGATTTTATATAAAAGTTCTTTTGCCAAAAGATGGCGCTGGGGGCTTCAGAACTTCTGCAGTTAGCAGTATTACAAACATTAAAAAAAACCCAATCAAACAATGCTAATTAAGATAATTTCAATTTTCTTTTTTGCTGCAACTCAGAACTGCATCATTTGAAAGTCCATTAATTAATCCTCCACCAACAAATTCCCTCTCCCAAAGAAATATATAGCTACTAAAGTAGCCAAGCAAATGCTTCCTGTAGTTAGAATTCATGCCATACAACGTGACAACTAAGCCCTTTATTCAGTTCACTGAGACTCCTGCCTTTGGACCAGTTAAAACAGAAATGTCTTTTTTCCCCTCTACACACCATGTGCTCTTAGCTTGAACTGTTTTTGCAGATATGTTACACACATTCCTCTTCCAAGCATTTAATTCCAGTGTCACTTATGGAATTATTTATGATTTACAATTATGTCAGCACACAGCAACATCCCACGTTTCTGCACCTTTGCCAGTAACTCGACAGGCTCTCATTTTACTAACTAGCATAACACAACGTTGGGAAGTCCTCACCTTTGGTTTTCTGTTAAATAGAAACACAGATTTTTGCTGAATTTAAATACTATGACAGAATCTCACATAAGTGGAGACAATAAATGTTAACATTTTGAACTGAAATAAAAATCAAATGGATGATATGCATTTGTGTACAACAGTACTTGGATACATCAAGCTGTCTGTCTGCACCATAAAAGCAAGCACGTGCTGCTACAGCTTTTGCATACAAATAACTTTCATGCATATATACCAGCTTCTTTTATGAGATACCCATCACATGCTGCATTATCTTTCTTTCCACATTAGCAGGTAAGACCAAGCACAATCAATATCACAGAGACCAAAATGTAAGTAAAACAAACACAATACATAGCTTCTGCTGTCATAGAAACCTGAAGGGAATGAATTATAATCTTAGTATGATAAAACAGCCTATCCAAGAATATTTGGATAGCCAAGCCCAATTTATTGAAATAAATATGCAGAGAATTTACTTCTCAAGAATTTTTCAGAATTAACTACCACACTTTCTGAATGAGAGGAAAAACACCTGCTAGAACCACATCAATAAGTTTTATTAAATCCTGTATCTGACAAACCAAGGTAATCAGAAAACTCATAAATTGCATTAATTATGCTAGTGTTCATTTCCTAGCAGTTTTTTGTATTAAAAAAAATCATTAATTCATTTCCCATGTCTAATATGTCTCGTGCTTACCTTTTTTAGCACAATTGATACAAAACCATTAATTAAAAGTCCTGGGGAAAAAAAAAATATTCTACAGCCCAAAAAGTACTGGTATTGTGCCACTGGTATACATTTTCTCTTCACACACAGAAGGGAAAGAACCCCACTGAAATATCTCAAAATAGAGCAAGAACATTTCCATAATTAGGAAAACTGTCATGTAAAATATTTCCAAGCATCAATTGATATTCCCTTCAGATTTTGCTAATGCGGATCACAGCTCTTGCATTGCATTTCATTGTATAAAATTAAACCCTAACCCACCTCCTGCATGTTCTTTTTCCCAGTTTTCCTCACCATGTTCAGACTGAATTCTGTCTCTGACAAGATTAGTACTGTCCCTCTCGTCATGATTTGTGATCTCTCTGGCAAGGTCCTTCTTTTGGACTACATTAGCAATCTCAGCTACAAGATCTGATTCTGCCTTTTCTGTAGGGTTATGCTTATACACATGCACAACATCTTCCCTTTCTCCTAGCAGCTTGGAAAGGAGTGAATAGAAATCGCCTGTATAAGAAAGAGAAAAGATAAGAGGAAAGGAGGGAAAAAACAATTATAACAGCGCCATTTTTCACAGCTTCAGCAAAGTATAATGGAACGAAGTTATTCAAACAGTCTTTGTCAAAAGTGGCATAAAAGGGAATTGTTTCAGACTTGGGAATTGAATGAGACAAGTCTCTGGTATGAAAAGATAATGTCAAATCTTTATCAACTTTAATTTCCATAGAAACACCCACTTTTACCTCAAACTCTAGCACGAAAATATCATCACCTCTGCACAGATGTTCTTAGGAACAAGATAAAAAATAGAAGTATGCAAATTTCAGTAAAAGAATATTTGTGATGGAACTATCTGGATTTGCCAGACTACTACAGATTTACTTTATTTTTATAAAACAAAGAGGTAAAAATTCTAGAGTTTTACTAATTTGTTAATTTATAAAGGAAATAATATACAGTCATGATGGATTTCAAAATAGATTTCTTTGCAATCTGTCCTCACATAAGAAGCTTAGGCTGTGAAAAACAAACCTTCACCTTTTCAAACAGATTCTATAGAGCATACTGTAAAAAGAAGACACACTGGTGTAACAGTGATCCATTAACTTTTCATTTATTAATTCGGCCTGTGTCCTGTCCCTCTTCTTTGTCCAAATCGTAAAACTCTTTAGACACAGTATTATCTGGCAATGCAGGGAATAGTATTTTCTCAAGCTACTTGCTAGCAATACAGTTATGACTATAGCTTTCTCAGACACCAACATGCTTTTCAGTAAATTTCAGAACAATAGCTGAAAGCAAACAACCAAACATTAGGTATGCAAATTCCAGAACCACATTTTTCTTCACAAAATATTCAAGCCACCCAAACAGGTTTTAATGAAGTCAAACGTTCAATTCTTTCTGCAGGGTTAAATGAAGTGATGACATGAAGATAAGTATATTCCTCTCCTGGGATTCTCTGCTAACCGGCAGGTACCAAACCTTTTAGAATTTATTAACCAAGTATCTTGGCTGCCTGAAACTATTACCAACTTTTTCAAATACAACTGCATCATTTGAATGGAGACATCCAATGTGCTTTAAGATTTAATGCAGTAGGTGTTATTTTATTTAAGTACAAATCACTCATAATGAAAAGTCTGCATTATTTTACGACAGGCTATATAAAATATTTCTTAGAAAAGCAAAACTGTAACTAGTAATGCTTTCACCAAAGTAATCTAGCCAGAATCAGATCCATCACTTGCAGCCTGGGACAGAGGAAATTAAGTCTTTTTGAAATGACCCTAAGAGGATCTGGCATGTTTATAAACAGCCCTAATTCAATGATTTTGAGTTAGATTCCATTCCTTGCCCTTGAAAATTAAATATCTCAGATGAAATCTTCTGTCAGAAAATAATTACTGAAGTAACAGAGCCAATTTCAATGAAATGAACAAGGCAAATTAGGCAAGAACTACCTGTTCAGAACAAATTCAAGTATCAAAAAAATTTGATAGAAGTTTTGTACAAACCATATTTATTCTGAGAAAGGTTTATAATCAGATTAATCAGGTTCAATAGTCTCTACTTAAAGCATCCAAGAACTGGTGCTGACACAGAAATACAGCTATAATTTCCTCTACTCAGGAAACATTCAGTATTAACATACTCTCCATGGGCCTTAACTATACTTTTGCAGCATCTTAAAAATTCAACAAAGTTTATATATACAGATGTTTTGGTGGTATCCATGGCTGCAGACCTGCAGATGAGCCAAGCCTGCTGACTCCTCTACATGGAACGAGAGAGGCCTGAATGACAAAAGCAGTGCTCTGCCTGATGTAACTGTGAAAAGTCTCCCTAAACCAGCAAGCTTGGTGATATTTTAGACTGCAGACCTTTTTAAAGCAAGTTCAGTGATCTTTGACCAGTTTACTCTTTCCTAAACCTGTACCAACAGCCTGAACAATCTTCTTGTAATTCTTGGTCACAAAAAGAAAAGCTGTAGTGTACAGAAAGGTTTCAGACCCCTAATTCACAACTCATATGTTTGTTTTATTGGAACAACAACAACAATGAATTTCTTCCTCCTTCAGCCAAAACACTGCATACTACTTCTGTTGTGCAATGGTTGCCATGAATAATTAACTCACTCTCCTACAACAGATATCACTCATTGATTAAAAAAAAAAAAAAAGTAGTGGCTCATTTTACCTGTCTGAAAGCAGCCTCTCTTACTATACAAGAAACTGCTATGAGATAGAACTCAGTGGAGGAGAAGAAGAAAAGAGAGCAGGAGTATCCAACTTAAGAATAACGAAAGCCCTGTGAAAAACTTTTAGGACAAAGTGCTTTCATAGAAAATTCCAGTGACTCTTACAGGAGATATAATCAGGTACTCCACGCCAAGGAGGCCGACCAGTTTTGGTTTTGTCCTAGTACTAAGCCTATGATAATAAGATAACTGAGAAACTTTCAAAAAGTGGAGTAAAGTGGTTTGAGTATATCACTGTCAATGGCTATAGATGACACATTTTCCAGGTTCAGCTTGTCCTATTTCTGCTTTTATTAGGCAGGGGTGTTGTAACCACAACAGTTAAGAATATTTAGGAACTGAAAGTATGAAAAGTGGTGTGCCCCAGAAAGTGAAAGTGGTCTAAAGTGTAGCTGCTCTGAAATGGTCATCTTTGTTTTAAGTAAATGTGTTTGTGAAAATGAATGTGATATCTCTACACCTTAAGCTCAAAGACATCCATGAAGACTACATATCTGCCCAGCATCTCCATATGCTTCACACAAACAGTAGGCTGAAGTCTTCTGTCAATTTCTTGGCATCTAGATACAATTCAGTGTATTGAAAAAGCAGAAAAAATGTGTGCAGATGTCAAAGGGAAGAACTGCAGTTTCCTGATTACTCAATGCATGCAACTGTTCCCCAAACTCCACACAGTGAATGGAAGTTTCATATTATCTAGGAACAACATTTTTCAGCTTTGTTTGTGATCCCCAGGCAGATTCCGATAGATTTGTAAGCAGTATATTTTTAAATAGTAGTTCAGAATTCACTACACAGAACTAGCAAAAACCAGACTCCTATTGTTTCTGATTAACAATTGCTCTCTACAAACCAATATCCAGCAAAGATTATAGAATGATCTCATGTTGCCCTTTTACAGCTGTCTCATACTAGATGGAACAGTTGAAGGATGATGCTTGTCTCAAGATACTCAGTGGGAAAGGAATACCGGCAAGACGCACCATGTTTGGTACTGTTCGAGATGAGACAGCCTGGGCTTTAGAATGCCTAGGTATGATTAAAAGAAGACATGGGTGAATGAACAACTTGCTCTTATTGAAACAAGTGAAGTCTAGCAGTGCAGTCTTAAGGAAGCTGACTGATTAGGTTAGTTTCAGAGAAGATACTTACATGCACTTCTTATTTGTAAGCCATCAGGGCACTTCCCTCTATGTAATACGGTAAAAGATGACTGGCTACAAATATCTATAGTTTCTGCTATTTTGGAGGAAGTGACAGCTGTCAAGACCAACACCTCCAGACTGAAACAATGCACAAGCATATTCCAGTAAGTTTAAACATGATTACTTATGGTGGTTCTACACTAGGAAAATTCTTTTACAGAACAGTGTTTTGGAAAATAGTCATACAAACGAATAAAAACATTGGCAACTTTCACTGCAACCCATGAGCTGAATCTCACCTGATCTCAATAAAATATCAGATTAATTTAAGGTTAATAAAACAGTGTAGTATTTTGACCGCCAGGTTCTGGGTTGAATCCCTGTGGTGTTGAACTATCCATGTCTAAAAACAACCCTTTTTTTCCCAGCATCAAACACCATTTCCCCCACCTGCAGCGAGCAGTCGCTGTCCGTGCTCCTTACGGAGCACTCCACCATGTTGATGGAAGTACCAACTTCCAGCCTGGATGAAGTATCTAGCCATGGTGCTGCAGGATCAAAGTATCAGACAGATGAGAAGCTCAGCCATAAGTGAGCCTGTGCAAAGAGCTTGAATGCGTAGCTGTTATGATACATACATGAAAACTCATTTTATGCATTTTAGAAAAAGAAGCAAGAACACTGGTGTGGTGTCTGGGAATTGTCATCTCCCGAAGATGTAGTTGTGTCATAATGACTGCACAATTTCATTGCAACAGTTCAGACATGCTCCCCAGTCTGGTATTTCAGACTTTTGTTAGGAATCAGACTGAACAGGATTTGAAGCATGAAGCTGCTGCTGCAGCCTACTTACAAAAAGATGTCTTACCAGGAAATAACCAAAACTGATGGGTTAAGAGCAGAACTCTAGCAAGCAGTCCTCTGTGTTGACAGGGGACTGGTACAGCAAAGTTTATCTGCATGTTTCACAGGTGTGAATGCTTGTATTGAAAGTCTCTTTTTGAGCATGTTTGATCTGACATGGGGCCAGTATGCAGGTCATTTTAAATCTGTGCCTCAGTCCTGCTGAGATTGTAGCAGGAGACAAGTTTTCATATTTGACTTTTGGTTATCTAATTATCTCTGAATTAAGTGTACTCTGAGACTGCATGTTTCTGCCTTACCAGGATGTGCTTCTGGCCTACTCCTGTGTTCATGTGGCAAAATTAGTCAGTGCTTTGACTTTTCATAAGTTCCAGAATCAGGGTCCAAATAATGTAGGCTCCAACTATGATTTCACCTCATCTTAACTCTAAGGTGAGGCTGTGTAATATGTTAAGAGTCGTATCACCGAACTGTATTTTAGCTGAAGAACTATCTTCCTGATGAAAATAAGTAAATTTGGCTGCTAATATTACCTCCTGTGCCATCAGGAACAAATGCCTTCAAAGTAAACATTTATCAAAATCAATAGTTTCATTTTCTTTGTCTTCTTTGGCTCCTACATGAAGCTACTAAGCTCATTCTACCAGGCATACATAAGGTAACATTGCTGGTAGAAAAGTATGGGAGAAAGGCATGGAAAGAAAGTGAACAAAATCTATTGTCTATTTATTTGAAATTACATTGGACACAGTTTGATGTAATAAACCAAAATAACTTTCAAAATAGTTTCTAGTCTGCTATTATTTTTCATTCAAGTCCTACCATACTGATTTAAGCTGCTGCTTTGATGAAAGCATTGGAAAGATTCCTGAGAACCAAAATAGGTTAAGTAAAACTGTCTTCTCTTTAAAGCGATTTCAGGGGTTGGGGAAAAGAGGCATAGATATGAAGAAATGAAAAGAGTTAAGCTGCTCTCGAGATTCTTGGTCACCGTCACTGTGCCCTAAGTGACGCACACTTATAGCACAGCCAAGCTGACATGTTTGAAGAACTAGAACTTTAGCTGTTCTCAAGGCATTTCTAAGCAGCTTATAGAGATAAAAAGAAAAAAAGATGGAAGAAAAGGTTAAAAAAATTTTTCTGTTTTCTTCCATGGCTGCATGTCCTAAAACGAGCCTTTCCTACTACTGCTATGCAAATGCACTTTCTTTGGTTTTAATTCATTTTTTCTTTCTTTTCCTCCAACTGCCAAAATGTTTTAATGTACAAATGTTTTAAGAGGCCAAGCATAGTTTATAAAATCACAGTTTACAACTGGGAAAGGGAGCACTAAAGATAAGAGAAAGTATGAAATACGATAAAAGAATCTTCACTGAGGATTACATTTTGTTACAGATGTGTGTTCATCAGCAAATTAGAACCTGAGGCTCAAAACCAAGCTGGCTGCAGTTTCCTAATTGCCCTATTCTTTCCTTTCCTTCCTGAGCAGTAATAAGTTCCTGACAAGCACCAATCATTTTGTTACAATAAAATATATATATCAGCTATTGCTAAATGACTAGCAATGAACACGAGGGGTTTACTACATAGGACTCTGCTGTACTTATTTAGATATATTAAACACATTTGTAATTCAAGCACACAGTACATTAGTTCCACCTCAAATTTCTATTTGATGCAGCACATACTTGTAAATACATTTCTTCTCAGAAACCAACATATATCAGACTGTGTTTTTTAAAGAGTAGTTCTGGTGTTTTCAATTTATTTCTTTTAAGCACCATCATGCTTTAGTTTTGTTTTCTTTTTTAAAAAAAATGAAAATTATAAAAAGGGAAAATATTTTGCTAATGATAATAATAATAGTAAACTAGTTTTTGGTGTGTTTTATATTTCTGCTATGACTTCATAATTTTTCTGAACTCCTCCTGCACTAATAAAATGTCCACTTTCCATTTCTTAGGACATGTAAATGATATTATAAGCAGTTTTTGCACTTGCTCATTGATAAACAGTAATCTAAAATACCTCTATAATTTTAAGAGCCAAAGAACCTAAACCAGATTTCAAACAGTGAAGACTGAAACATTCAATTGAAAACAGCTTCCTTCCAAGCGTGTCGGTAGTGTTCTTCTCCTCAGGTATGCAACCTAAGCATCCCTATTTATAATTTTTTTGCTTAGACCTGATGCTCATTTCTTTACTGTGCTGAAGATGTGTTTGTAAGATTATGAATAACCTTATTCTAACCACACTGAAGGCTCATTTTTTATTTACAACTTTGAGCAGGATCTTTTAGTGCTGAAACAGGAAGCAAATAATTTGCAATTTTGAAGTTTCCTAATTATACTTCTTCAGCTGTAAATATTGCTCTTAATACCTTTCAGTAGCATGTTACCCCCTCAAGGTTTAATTCAGTCAATTTTCTGTTACTTTTGTATTGTATTCAAGGGACTTTATATAATCTTCCAGCACCAAACATGCAACCTGATGGTGAAAACATCTGAAGATTTTCTCATGTCTGGCCTTAATCTTAAAATATCTCTAACACCTCATTCTAGGCACTCCACATCCTTTCTCTATCAACCTGAGAAATTTTAACCACTTACCAAACTGAACTTCTCTCTTTACAGACAAACTAGAAAAGGAAAATGATGAGAAATTTACTTTAGAAATTTGTGCAAAAACACATTGTCCTATTATTTGACATTGCTGCCATGGATTTGCTATGTAATACTGTTGCAGAAATACATTACTTAAGCTGAAAAATCAAGGATCTGTCTGCATTCTGATTCTCGTTTTCTCTTCAACACCTATTCTGTAAGAAATAGCAGGCCTTGTAGGCCTTCCTTCACATCTCCCCCTCTTTTCTTATTCGTTTTTTAAGGAGGAAATGAAAGACAGATGAGGCCAAAAAAGAACAAGGTATGCCTCCTCCTTTCAGTTAAATTATCAAGAATTTCCACCCCAGCCACAAAAAGCCTTGTTCAGTACACTTTTATTGTAATGAGTTTTTCACAGGAATGCACAATAGCAAAATATGCAACACGGACATTTCAGTTTCTCAACTCACAGACTCAGTTACAGCCTAGCAAAATATTTCCAGTAATGTAACAAATATGTTGTGCAAAATATTTATTTGTGTGGGTATTTGTGTGCACTCGTGAACAAATACAGCATACAACAACTGAAAATAATTAAAAGGTTAGGCATCCAAGTTTAATAAATAGCAGAATGATGTGTAACCCTAATTCAGCCTCCATTTTGTATGGATTATGATGTTAATCTTCCTTACAAAGAAACCTCCTCCCACAATCAACGGGCCATCGCTATATATTAATATTTAACCCCCTTCAAGCACTCCTGAAAAAATGTTTTAACTAAACAGTAAGACATCTTTTAACATTTCTATTCCACCATCTCTGTTTATGAAACACACTAAATTAGCTTCATTATTACAGCCTGTACAATGAAATTAGGTTCATAATTACTGCTACTTTGCTAAAGATTACACTCAGAATGGTCATTTAGCATCTACTCATTTTGGGTATTCACCTAGAAATGTCTCAAAATGTGGTTTTACTTGGTACTTAGGATTATATTTCACATCTTAAATTAAAGCCACATTTCTAGTCTATTTCAGCAGGAGCTGCGCATATGCAAGACTTACTTCCAGTTATTTGTTTTGTCCATCCTCAAAACCTAGGCAAACAGATCAGGAAATAAGACTTCTCAAAGGTACGCAGCTACAAAGACCCATTCAGCCACTCTGCTAAGAGTCTAGAGTAAATCACTTTAAACAGAGAGCATCAAATTGCCTTAGACCATTAAGTTGTATTTTCTTTTTTCTTTTCTTTTTTAATTTTCTCTCTTTTATTTTCTTTTCTCTTTTCTGTCTCACTCCCTCACAGATTTGAATCTCTAGAACAAGTTAGAAGCCCAGGGAGGTGTTTTTCTATTCAACATAATCTCACCACTAGGACAGCAATTCTATATTGCAGACTTAAAGCCAACTTCATAAAAGCTAACTTCTGAATGTTGGACTTAAGATGTAATATCTTCAATGCAGGAGGTTGAATGGGATGATTCTAGCTGGGACATTCAAAAAGTGAGATCTTAAGTTCACTTGTACTGAACTTCACTATTCACTTTCCTGGAACTACTTCTGCTCATGCTAATCGTGAAATAATGGGGGATGAAAGGGCAAAAAAACCCCCATACTGGCTGGTTAACTGGCTAATACTGAAAGCAAAAGAATCACAATTTAGACTTTCACTTCAGATTCTACCATCAGAGGCAAAAATGTATGTTACTTTTTCGCTACCTGCTACCCTAAACCAGACACAAGCAAAAATGTACTTTTGTAAGTGCCACAGTAAACATTAATACCAGAAGACGAAAATCCCATCTCTTTCCTCTCTCATGTATGTGTAAATACATGTGTACACACATGCCTTTCTAAAACAAAAAATCAAATCTAATCTTTGATTTATAGTTTATATGCTGCAAGTGAATTTTCAGTTCAAGCTAGCCTTTTTTTTAACAAATATTGCCCCTGTGATTAACCATTACCTGTATAGTCCTTGTTTGTTATTAAGAAACTACCCCTGCCTATAGCATTTATACAGCTTCCAGGTACACCAGCAGCTGATTTTCTCAATAGTAAAGACTGCTTCACTGTTTGTATAGCAAAACAGATCTTAAATGTATTATGCCACAGACTATAGCTAGGAAAGTGTTGAACAAACAGAAACACATTGAGGCCTTTTTTCCAGAGGTAAAGAAGAGACATCTAGCAGACATGGTGAGTGCTATGAACAGATGCTAGGTTTTTTAACTACTGTATCTATTGAATACAATTTTATCAAGCTTCTGTTAATGAACAACAAAATCAAACATAAATCATATTTGTTTTGCTAGGGACTTTGTGCTTCAGCAGGAACAGGAAACTCTCCAATATGCACAAATGCCTAAATCAATTGTATTACCTACAATAATTAACTTCCCGTGAACAGTTTATCTTCACCAAGCAGTGACTCTGTTTCAGAAACAGAGGAATAATGAGGTCAGTTTCATTTAGGTAAGCTCAATTTTAACACTACGGAGATTTAGCTCTGTCTTCATGCTAAGTGGTGCTTCACTTTGTGATGGTTACTACTTATTTTGATATATTTACATTGTTTATTAATGTGCCTCTGATAACTGAAGGTGATGAAACTGAAAATTTAACATAAAAGCAATGATAACACCTGCAGGTGCCCGTATAATGAAGTTGCCTGTATGTAGCAGGAAGTACCCTATGCCCAGGCAATCATGTGAGAGACACATTATTAGCAGGCAGGTTCTTTCACATGGTGGGCTTTTCTGTTCTCCTTTTTTGAGGCCAATAGATTTAATACTACTCACATCAGAATCTGTCTCTGACCATGCCTCTACCTCCTAGATTTGTAAGGATATCCAGCTAATAGAATAAATTAACAAGTATTTCAGTATTAGTGAAATGACAGTGTTTATACTTCAGTTACCTGAAATAAACAAGGGTAAAATTAAGTTGCTACAACATAGTGAGTCATCAAAGAAAAAAACATGCAAGATAAAAGACAGAATTACAGAAAAATTGTTGAAGCATTATCTTCAGAGCAAATCAAAGTCTGAATTTACTGACCAACAACTCAGCAGCAACAGAACTTATAAAAAACCTGAGTTTTGGTGGATCTGTGTTTTGTAGGTCAGCTTATCATACAGAGTATGTCATGCCAGGACGTAAAGGGAAAAAATTATATTTTAAGCTTTACCTCAGTGAAAGTATGTATTTGCTTCTGTGCAACTCCCTCCAAACTATAGAGTTTTCCTGTCCTTGTTCAAATTTGCTTGATATTGGCTATCTCACTAAAATTACTTGAGGAGATGGACAAACTGGCAACACAATTACAGAAAGCACTTTGCCCTACAAAACCAAACTCCAATTTGTGTGTAATTTTCATAGGCACATTTTACCACACCACTTTCAGCTCTTGGTATTCCCAGTGTATCTTACCAGGTACTCATGCACTTGTAGGACCAAAACCCACCTAAAACAGCCTCTCACCTTTCCCTTTTGGAGACAAAAACAAAACTAAACCTGATCTGATTTTTCAATTTGCTTCTTTTGCTTGCACACATGTAATTCAACTGAAGTTAGAGCTTTATCAATGTAAAATTGAAGCTAGGCTCCTGTAAATGATGGGAGAGTTTATCTTAAACTAACTTAAAATATGGAATAAAACTCTCTCAAAGAAACTACTGTGTTTTAATATCCTACATTATGAACCCATGTAATTTCAAATGGACAAAACAATGAAGTGTGTTTCCACAAAAACAGATTAGATGAGGTTGTATACTAAACAGCGGTCTCAACAAACAAGACTGCATTGTAGAAATGTGGCTTTGAAATACATTTCAAAGACAAATAAAAGGGTTTTTAAAACCAGGACCTTGTTTCAACATTTTGTTTCAAACATTAAAAAATTCAGTAAGACTCACAGATCACAAGTTCATCAACCAAATCCTAATGCACTTAATTAGTTAACAAAGGCGGAGCAGCTTTTCAGCATAAAACTTGATCTTCATTTACAAGTAGCTAGCTTACTCTGTTCTGGAACAGGCTTAAAAGAATATAATTGTATTTCTTTCTTTAAAAATCCACCTTGAATTGACTAAGGTTAATTTTCAGATATGGAAGTGTAAATACTATCTCCAGTAGTTTAAAGTACTTTCAGTCAAGACACTGTTACAGAATCACAGAATCACAGAATGGTGTGGGTTGGAAAGGACCTTAAGATCATCCAGTTCCAACCACCTGCCATGGGCAGGGATGCCTCACATTAGACCCAGAAACTAGGCTGTATGTAACTGTAACTTAATTATTTGAGTTAACTCTGCAATATGGCATATAGAAAATTTAACCCTTACGGAAAATGTTAGCAAAAACTCCAAACACTGTCCTAATCTTTTGCCTCATCAAAGGCAAAAGGAAATCTGCATTTAATTTATTTTGAATAAATTAAATGTCTGAACCATGTTTGAACCTCAACAGGGTCTTCTCATTTATATCAAGAAAAATCTTGATACTAAACAAATATTTATCAAATGCCATATGACCCACAAAAACAAACGTACAGTCTTATTTTAACATATCCCCCAAACCTACACAACATTCAGCATATTTCTAGAAGCTTTAGAAGAGTCATGGTTTTTTTGTCCTGCAACTAAGTACTACACACATTTTTGCACAAGTTATGTGCATATGCACATATACACAAATGTAGTTAAAAATAACTCAGTATTAAACATTAGCTGCACTCAATCCAGCACATATACAACCAATACTGAACTGTAAAAACATACTATTCCCTACTACATACATAGTAATACAAAATGAGAAGGGGGAAGAACTAATAGCAGACAGTCACATATAGAATCTAGAGCAGTTACATACTATAGGACTACTTCTTCATATCCATCCTTTAGGATTGCACTTAGAGATAAACCACAAACTTCTTTAGCAAATTAAACCAAGAACAGGAAAACCTAATGAGATTAAAATGCTCTGAAGAATTTTATCTACACAGCTAGAGATCAATGGTAGACTATTTTTTTAAATTATTTCTTATATATCATTCAATTCTATTAGCTGTATAGAACATTGCAAGTTGCATCAATTAAACAATAAAACCTTCATAACTTATTAACAATCAGGATATAATTAATCAGTATTTTACATCAGTGTGTCCTGTACTTAACAGAGAAATAAACAAGTACATACTCTGCTCCAAAATCTCTTCTTTTTTCGCTTGCTTCAGCAAAGAACTTTTATCACTGTCCTTGGTTTCTGAAAAATGGATTTAGGATATGATGTTAAACTCTGTGTGTGGATGGAATTTAGTATCTTCTGACTGGGAAAGAAAAGTCCTTCTGAAATGAACATTTGATATTTTTATCTATCTACAGTAGTTGTACCAAACAATGCAGCAGTGAAACAACTGGAATGAAAAATTGAGATTTATATTTTGCTACACAGACACACCAGTCAGATTACTTCTGGGTAATACTACTGCTAGAAATTAAATGCCTGCTGGTGTTCAATATAAACATTTGATTCCTTCCATAACAAAGCAGGGGATGCAGAAAACTATGGAAATGTTATGATTCAATTTTTGTAGGAAACAGAAGATAAAGCAGATACTAACAAAGTGTTAATATAAAGTACTGATATTTAGCATAGAAAAGAGGTCAATCTTTTGGGTACACGGCTCACATAACTATAAAAATATGTTGGAAATTGAAAGATGACAATAGAAAGAAACATACAAATGACTATGACAAATACTTCCAACAAAAACAAGAGCAGAATCCCGTGATGGTATATAATCAACGACTTGAATTTTATTCAGAATTGCATCATATAAATGAAAATTTAGTATATCAAAGCAACATAGACAAACGCATCTGTGAGCAAAAATGACTTGAATAAAATGGATTTTTTTTTTAAGTTTTATGAGTTCTTTTTCACCTTCATGGTGTCCATGTGTCATCTTGAGCATATCAGACATGATTTGAATAGGGACATTTGCCTCCTGTGGTATATTTCTGAACAACTCAGGGTTTGCATTCTGTGTGCAGGTCATATATGAAACTGCATGCTTGGCTTCCATATAGTACATAATGTAAAAATTACACATCTCATCATTGGCTGTTCCCCTACATAACACAGAAAAGATGTGGCAGTTAGGAAAAAAGGAGCTGGATAGAGCTGCTATTCAATTAATCTAACTTGCTTAACAGAGTATTAAACAAAATGTGGCAATGTCATACTTAGTCGAAGTCCCACACTAAAACATTTAATAGCTTCATTGCAGCGAATATCGAAAACTTCTTTCAGCTTACACTAGACAATACACGAACTCCCCAAGTATCTCAGAAATTCTTAACAATTTGGGTTTGATTCTACAGAAAATTGCATCAACTATTTGATCTGCTCTTCTTTCCATTTCCCTAGTATTATCCTCATAGTACCCAGTGCGTCATCTACTATATACACGTTCTGGTGAAATATGACAGAACTGCACCATCCATCATGCCAGCATTCATACAATCCCCTCTCAATCTGGGGCAAACATAATTTAAAATCATTGCAAATAACATCTATGTTTCATTTCAGCAGATATCTTTTATGACAGTTTTCCCTCCCACATTCAAATGCATCCATTTATTGCCCAATCATACTGTTTCTAATGCGGCAGAACTTAATTTCATTACGTATTAGGACACCATAAATATCTCTTAAAGAGAAGACAGCACTGCAATCTTGAGAAGAACTTGATCACAAGCTTTGTAAGGAAGACATGAGTGCAAGAGGAATGATTAAACACTGGAAAAATTCCGTTCTTTGATAAATGTCCATGCACTTGGAACAGGAGAGGCTCTTCTCTACTGCTACATAATACTGTCTTCAATAGACAAAAAAGCTGGCATGAGAAAAATTTTCTTCTGAAAAATATTACTTTCTGACACAGACAACACAGGGCCTCTCTGCAACTGTGATCTGTTCCTGCTTTTTTCCTCTGCCTTATGGTTGATGTATGTTATTTATAGCTACAATTCTGACAATGGAATAAGCTGGAGCTGTAAAGAAAGGTTTGCAAAATAAAGGCTTTTACATTCACATTTTTTAATTAGCTTTCACAATTAACCACTGAGTCTGCATTCATAAAAAGTTACGGGGGTGGCTTATTAGCTGTTTGCAAAAGACGTCAGTGCTGACTTTTCCAGCAGCATCCTGCAGCATTCATTTACTCACCATAGCAACATTAATGACACCAGCCAGAGGGGAGATATGGGGAACATGGGAAAATAGAGTATTTCAGAGGGGAACTGGTATTTTTCCATGCATTGAAAATTTAGCATCCCTTGGAGACCAGAAAAATCAGACTCTGACTGGGCAAGCTCCGGTTAGAAAGCACTAACTTCACTGTTGGCCTCCCAGTATCTGTTACTATAATTGCTTCCTCTTTAAAACTCTAGTAGAAAAGGAGATGTGGAACCCACATGAACTCTGGTTCACCTGACAAGTTACTGTGTCTAAAAAATACAAAGTTTGTCCTTTTAAGTATTTACAGTTAAAAAAAAAAGAAAAAAACAAACTCCATCAACAACAGTTTTAGTAAATTCACAGAAAACTCAGAATCCTTCTATTAGATATCTGAACTCCTGAGAAACTCTGTTTCATGAACAAATTTAATCTCTCTACTGAAATGCAATATTGGGGTGCTCAGTGCATTAAATGTCTAATCCCTTGGGGTTCTGCAGCACATACTTCCAGAACAGAGAGATTGTTCTGCAGAGTATCTTCATTCTTCATATATGCAGCAAACTCTACTGCAAAGAACTGAAGCCACTTAAGACAATATTTTTTTAATATTGCATCTATTTTTATAGTTACATTCGTCAACTTCATCTTACAGAACTCTGCCTGTCATCTTCAACTGACAAACACAGTTCAGGTTTTCCTATTGATCATTATTAGTCATTTATGGCTTTCTTTGTTTTGATAAAAGCATGTATATTTTTATATTGAAATAATGGTAACCCATATATTAGTTCACATTTTTTAAGTCAGATTTTATGATGGCTCAAAATTTATCAGAATTTTATAAATTTCCATTAATTTTCTTCTGAAATAATGAAGAGAAATTGTGATGCTTTATTGTTTTGCCTTAAACAGTCAGTAACTTCAGCCTACTAAAATTTTTTTAGACTTGATGACTCCTTTAAGTGTACGTCAGCCCAACATCTGAGTAAGGTACTTGGTAGCATGGCTTCTGAACACTCCACCAAAGTGAGGGCAATGAATGTTATGTAGAGTTAAATATCTAGCAGACTAGATAGCAAAACAGAACATTCTGGCAGAATTTAACAATTGGAATTATTCTGAAAGGAGACATGAAACAAGTATATTTCTAAACATAACCAATGACATGGAGCAAACAGAGAAAATTTACCCTATGTGCGTCTCTGTAGTTCTGCCTTCACCACTGAAAACACATCTAGCTGCTAGGGTATCATCATAGCTAACTTCCACAGGACGTTCTACTGGATAGAATGCCTGAAAGAGAGGGTGAGTCACCCTAATCAGTAAAAGCATCTCATATTATTTACATCAACACCCACACACAAGAATAACTGCTACACATCTGAAAGGTAACTTCAGGATGGTTGTGCATTGTAATGTAACCATGATAATGCTCAGCAATATTCACTTTCTACTGGCACAACATGTACCACTGGAAACACCATGAGGTATATCTATGCGTACATGACTGTCAATTCATCTTCCTGGTTTTAAATAAAGATAAACAAAATTTATAGTTAGAATTAAAAAAAACAACCAACCTGTGGTAGTTGTGGACTCTGTCTACCAATCAATGTCCATTGACCATTTCTCACTCTGTATCCACTCACTACTTTACCTATAACATACCAATATGTATGTGAACAAGCGACATCTAAAAAAAATATGCTGTAGTGTCAGCATTTTTCTGTTAAGCATTTGGTATTCCCATGTTGCAATAAAACTCTTACCTAATCTGTGTGTATGAACTCTGTAGGCAAAAAGGTGCATTGGAAACCTTTTGTAATGGCAGGCAATGTCTGCATCAACAGCTGTTAAAATATGATAGCAATAAACAAAGAAAAAAAACACATTAATTATTAGAGAAAAGGTACACTAAGGTACTTCAGTCACTTGAAAAAGACCTTCTGTGATGATGTACATAAAAAATGGGACTAAAACTTAGTAGTATTTTTTCCAGCATATGCTGCTGCTATCTAACAAAGTAACACGCTTACAGACTATGTAACACTTAAAAGAGGAACACGTAAAATAAACATAGCTATAGTAAACAGTCTACTCTAGAGAAAATGAAAATAAACTGGTATCATTCTAAAATTATACAATTTATAATTAAGTCTTGATTGTAAGATCTTATAGTTCTAGGCCCAGTTCTAAAGATTTAGGGTTAGATGCAGACTTTGGCAGAGAAGGGCTATACTTGGCACTATACTAGTGTTAGGAGCCTACAGAGAATACTTCCGCTGGTGCCTCTCTGAGACTGGCTGGCTGAGATAAATGCAACCAGAGAGACTGGCTGCATTCTTCCTTTTATAAAAAACTTCATGATCTTCTGCAAAACTGCAAGTTTGATTGAGCAGGCACAGAATCTTATTTCCCTTTCCCTCCCCCCTTCAACTGAAAAAGTAAGTATCTGCAATGATCAAATATCTTTTAGGAGGGATAAGGAGGGTGGTTTCTTTTGATGTTTTCATACTGAAGAGCAAATTCTGTTAAGCTTCAAATCAAATTGAAAAAGATTTCAAGTGGCTGAAGTCACTTAACAGTTGAAGTCAACTGGGCATTTGACCACCTCATCCTATTTAGGCAGCTAACTGCAAATGGGAAAAATAGTGTTCTCACATATCTTATTAAGAATGCCAGTTTAGCATAGGCAAATACAGAGTCAGTGCTCAAACTCCTTAAAACAAAACATTCCGTGCTAGCTTCAAGAAATGCTATTGGGACTATACAAGCTGAGCCTCAGGTAAAATCCACTGAGTAGGATTTGTTTGGGAACATTGTTGTACAGTGTTTTTTCAGCATTTTGACCTTTTAACCACGTAGGAACATATGAATAAATTCTTTAAGGAACAGTTCCTTACTGGTAGAAATTAATTTATTAAAACTGAACTCTTGGTAAACCACTAATAGCATGATTGGCAAATACTTACGAGTAACAGTCCAAAAAATTGTACGGTGTTTTCTTTTTGGTTGTTTTTTCGGGTTTTTTTTTTTTTTTTTTTGTGAGATGGAGTGAATAAGAAAATGAATAGTGCTCTTTTTTGTAAAATATTAAGACAAAAATAAAATACTCATAAGATTTCTAGAAATGTATTGCACAGATCGTTATTGTTCTGTACACTGTCTTCTACAACACTGATCACTTTTGCTGATGTAGTTATCAGAAAATATGATATAATTTTAGAATTATAACTATTTTTGTCATCATTTGTTTAATTTGTCCATCTACAATTCAGTGAGTCTCTGCTACATTTTCTTAGGCAATAAGCAGTAAAAATAAACCAGATGCTAAAATTACATAATCGCTTTGTAGAATTACAACTCACCTTTCTCGCCTGGCGGTATTACAGTGTTCACAGACATCATAAGATACATTCCGGCAATCAAAGGCTGCCTGCAATTCAAAACTCAAGCTGTGCTAATCAAGTCCTTTTCAAAACATGACTGCAAGTGACACAATATGCAGTAGTATTTACCACCACTAATTTCTAAATAAACTATGTCTGAAACTGGTCTACTGAGAAAGCAGCTGAAACACAGCACTTCCCTTTCCTTACTGTTTTTCATACAAGCTACAAATCTTTAAGCATCTACAAAACATGTGAAAAACAACATGACCACCTACACAATTCATGTCCCAGATTTCTAAATATGAAGTTCTTAAACTGGATTAACTCAGTACTGATAGCCCTATTTCATCAAGTTTCTTAGCAGAAACAAAAATTTTTGCCAACAAATGACACATAGATTCAAAATTCTTAATATTGTGATGTCTGTATTATTTTTATTTTACATGTTTTCAAAGGAATCTAAAGGAGGCCTTTCCATGTCTTCTGTTCCAATGAAAAAAAATTGTAACATTTAAGTATTTTCAGAAATACTTACTTCTGATGTGTCAGATGTAAAGTTACACCAGAGCAGTCCTTGTGTTTGTCTGTACAAGTCACAAAAAGGTTTAATCATTTACAACTGAACCCATACAAAATTATTACATACTAGTAACATTATTCTGCCGTATAAAGAATACCAGAAGACAAAATAAGTTTTAATCTTATTGTTTGCAGTAGAACTTTCACACTATGAAAACATGACCCAAACTTGCAGAAATCTGAACGCAATGCTGCATTTGCAGCAAAAACCTAATAAAGAAAGAAACTAGTGGATGAAAAACCGTTTTTTTGGCATTAGATACTGTAGATCTTTATGAAATAGCATCTGTGAGACGAAACAGCATCATTTTTACAACAGCAGAAAAAGCTGGTTTGCTTCAAACAAATCTATTTTGAGAAAAGCTAGAAAAATTAAAAATTTGTGGAAAAGTAATGGTTTCAGCCATTAATAACAAACCAGCCAGAAATACTTGCAATAAAATCACCAGGTGATTTTGAGATACCAATACAGAGAGCAGCTCTGTTCAACACTGGACATCCCAGAAGGACAGTAAAACAAGTTAATTGATTTGTTAATGTACTGTACCAGCATTATTTAATGTGTTTGACATTTTAATTTAAATATACTAAAGACTTGAAAGTTACTCTGTTTTAGTTGGTGATCTGGAAGTTCAAACTTAATTTTTTTTCCAAGAAGTTCCCTTTCTTACGTTTATACCAAAACAGCTCTAGTTAGAAGACAGATGTAACGCCAAAGCAGGTAAACAGAAATTGCCAAAAAAATACCCTCTAACAATATATGCTTCAGGTAAGAAAGAGAACACAGTAGCCATGGGTCTGCTGACAAGTGATAACTTGGGAGAGATCTTCTTCCATCAGCAGCTAGGTTCAGAACTGAAAACAACATTGCATTTGAACAGAAGAAAGGGTAGTAACTAGAGTGGGACAAAACAGAGCCTTTCCAGGTTAAAAAATACCAGTTTAGTTTTTCAAACATTAGGTATTTTAGTCACACCACATTTCATTATTAAAGGATAATACTAAGTTTGGGTTTTACCACCATTAACACTAGAATTTAATTCCAATATGTTCACTAAGTAGAAACCTACTGTTTTTACAAAATGTATAAATTAGTGCATATGTTAGGCAAGTGAAAAAATTGCTACCCCAGTTTCACTAGGTTCTCACAGTGATCATCATGGCATCTGAGAATTCTTAAGTTTCTCCAGCTCTGTGAGTCCCAACAAACACTTCTGTATTTAAAAATTTGAATCAATAAATCACAGTTGTACTTTTACAAATAACGACGAGAAGGAAAGTCTTCACTATATACGTGAAAGAAAAATTACAACAGTCACTCTTTGACTCTACACTAGTGGGTGGACTACTAAGTACTGCAGATGCACTGAATGTTTGGAAAGCATGCCTCATGAGAATTCTTGAAACCAAGAGTCATGAATCAGAAGAAAAGTAGCTGAAAATTCATTTGGTGATCCAGAAACAGAAGCATATCCATTCAACATAGATGGGATTTCTGATGGGTCTTTGCAAGCTATATGTTATATTGCCCAAAACTCAAGAGAGTTTGGTACCTATATTCTGCATAAAGGATTGAATATGGGTATGGCACAGTAATAACAAATTCACTTGTAATTATACTAGAAGAATTTTAAGACTATGCATAGGTATAAAAATGCAAAACCAGTCAGTCAGCCACTGTGCTGCTGTACCATCCACATTTTCTGTTTTTAAAAAAAAAACAAAACAATATATTGTAGAAGATATTTTTATTACAATAGCATACAATCCTGTGTATAATTTTTATGCAAACACCCATGTTTGTACAGAAAAATAGTAGCCACTGAAAAATTAAAATAAAATTAAAGCTAAAAATTCTCCAATTTAAAGTCCAATCATTAAAACAGATATAAAAAATAGCCTTAAAATGTCTTTGGTTTTGTTTTTTTTTAAAGTTACTTGTTAAAAAATGAAAAATAAAAAATAGCAAAAAAACCCACATTCATCACATGGTAAGTAAGTAGGGAGGTGGCAGAGACGTAAAGAAAAAGGTTGAGGGAGAGAGAGAAGTGACAAGACCAAATAAAAGACTAAGCTATAGTAGATAAGGGAAAAACTCAAAGTCAAGATATGGTCAGCACTGGCTAAAGACAGGAAGAAAAACTGAAGTTATGCCATGCCAGAATAAGCACTAGTTTTCAATTACAGATAACAAATGTTGCTTCCAAAAGGCCAAGTCATGAATTGAAAAGCACCCCAAGGACTAAGTTATGAGGACAAAAGTAGGGAAATGATTGGAAAACATTCAAGAGAAAGAAATTCAATTCTTTGTCCATGGTTTTAGAAAAATGTTCAAGATACGTATATACTGTTCATCCTCCTCTACTCTTCACTGTAGGAAGCTTCATTACAATCTCAATACAGGTCTTTGTGAAGTCTCTTTTGCTCCACAATCCTTGTTTGAAACCAATTTTTTGACTAAATTTTTGGCTATTCATATAACACAGGTGATGCAGAATTCAGCTTTATCAGTTTAATGCCGTTAGAGAGTTTGCACTACATAAATTTTAATGGAAGTTGGGAAATGCTTGCTTCCTCAGAACATTTTATTTTATTACCTAATGTCATTTAAAATTTTAAAATTTAAAATGCAATCAATAGTTTTGTTTCTCTCAGTTTTGCAATTTGCAGTTGAGAATATCATCACCCTATCTTTTAAACACTGTTGAAAAACTATCCCAAAACAACAAACCCAAACCTAACATATGCCAAATATTAGTTGTGTTTGAAAAATATAACCCTTACTGTGTCATTGAGTCTTTCTTTTAAAACAGCACTGTGAGAGGAAGGAAATTACTCCAATATATTTCAGTTTGCCAGTTTTAAAGTGTTTTCACACTATTTAAATTTTCAGACTACTGAAAAAAATTTCATTATTTAAATCTAAATTGAGTAATTTCAAAATGAACTGAAGACAGTGGGAAATTTATCATTGCAACTATACAAGGCAATCATATTAATCATATTATTATATGAGCCTTGGGTGACATTGTTTAGTATGAGGTGTCCTTGCTCGTGGCAGGGGGGGTTGGAACTAGATGATCTTAAGGTCTTTCCAACCCTGACTATTCTATGATTCTATGATATTATCAGGAGAAACAAATCAACTTCTGATCTCCAGTGCTGTGTCCAGAGTAAACTAATAGACATACATTGGTGTAGGCTTCTAAGAAATTCTTGCACCATATTATAATTTCGTCTACGGTTATATATAGCCATGAGTGAGCTAAACTTTTTTCTAACAGTTACAGAAATATGACTGAAATGCTGTTTCCTTGCTTCTACTCTACAGCTGACCTCCTTGAAAGACTGAAAGCTGCTGAACCATCCATCCAAGAATGCTGATTGCAGTGAGGCCATGCTTTTTCCCCATGCAAACTCTTTCAAAACTTTACTGTGTGACTGAAGCAAAAATATCCTTAATGCACAAACCAAGCAGAAGGTGACCCACCTGGCTGAGGAGGGAAATACAGCAGACATTGTCTATCTGGACTTTAGTAAAACATCTGACACTCTCCCACAGAATCCTCCTGGAGAAACTGGCTGCTCATAGCCTGGAAAAGTGTATTCTTCAAAGAAATGGCTGGATGGCAAAGTGCAAAGAGTGGTGGTAAATGGTGTCACATGTGGTTGGCAACTCAGGGCTCGGTACCAGGGCCTGGAGGTGCTGACTGATGTTGCTGAGCATAAGCCAGCTTGTGTCCAGGCAGCCAAGAAGGCCAATGGCATCCAACCTAGTTTAGTATGTGATTCCATGAAAATCTTAAAGATTCCTTTCAAGTCTGGCAGTCCAGCTGACTGGAATTATTTTGATTTCTTTGTTTCAGGTATTCAGCAAATACGCACTGCTCTGAGACAAGTTACTAGTTACTACTTGCCAGCTGGCAAAGACTGGGAAAAGCGTCTTTATATACCTCAGGAACAGGTTCTGTGAAAGCCAATTGTCAAGGCAGTTTCCAACCCAGATGAAACTACAAGGTATGCTTATGACTGTGTTTTGTGTGGTGTGCAAATATAACACAATCATATTAAATATTCCCTGATTTTATTTACCTCTGTAATCCAAAATCAATACTGTATGTTAAACGCTTAAATTAGTTAAAAAGAATGACCTGTGCTGCTCCTCCTAAATCCTGTTTTCTAGGAGAAATATATGAAATACTAGAAATAGTTTGTCAAATGGAACATTCATAACTGAGGAGAAGCCAAATTATCCTAAAAATAAATGCTCTTTCTGTAGGCTGATTTCGATAAAACTTCCAATCCAAGTGTAACAGGCTTCCTGCCAGTCTGTCTATCTCTTTAGTCACATGTATGATAATCTGACATGGAAGCTGAGACTTCTAGGGCTTCCTAGATACTTAAAATTCTGTGTGGTTTTTTACTTAGAAAAAGAAATACTTCTCAAAAGCTTTTTTTTTTTTTTGCCTTTTTTTTTTCACTCTGGGTACATGTAATATAAATTACAGGGCACGATGTTCAAACCCTTTATTCATTTTTTTCATTGCTCTATTTCTAATACTTAATAGAAATAATACAGTACTTATACGTGGCTACTAGAATACTTAAAAGCTTTCACTGTAGCAGAATGGTCCTTTTCTTTTCTTATGAAGTTCCAAACCCCTTGTTATTTCAAAGTCAGCCCTTTGATTTGTACCAGAATATCCATATATGGTGTCAGAATTGGCTTTGTTTCATTAAAATTAGAAGCAGACTCAAAGATGGAGCACAACCTCTGAGCAAGGCAATTCCAAAGCTAATGCCCACTGGGAATTAATTTTACACCAGTTATATTTAAAAAGACAAAGACATGTAGCACAAAATTTAACTTGAAGTCTTGGTAAAAAAAGAGACCAATTCATTATGCTGCTTTCAGTATTTGATACATAAAAGAAGACTAGCTGAGTCAGGTTTTTTTCATGAGAGTCAAGGTGCTTGCTTCTGCTAATCTGCTCACTCATCCAGAATCTCAGCAAAATTGTTTTAAAAAGTCTAGTAACATGAAAATGAAACTCTACCTTTATTCTATGAAAAACAAAATGCAAGCACAGACTCCCTGGTGCCATTTTCACAGCTTTCCAAATAGAAAAGAGGTGAACAAATGTTGATCCTGATGTGGTATAATTTTTTCTAGCAAATACCTCGTACAGGTCACAGATGACTGACTTCCTGAAAGGAAATCACAACGTCTCATAGACATGAATATTCAGGAGTATGCAGAATTAATTTTACTCAAGGCACCAATGTTAAGCCTTCTGGTTATCAAAGAGAAGCACATGGCATCCAGTACTCAAAATAAGGTAATTATTTTTCATTTTAAAAATAATATATCGGATTATCAAGTAAAAGGCCCTGAAATAAAACAGAAGGCATCCTGCCATACTCTTTAACCTTTGAAAGAGTACATGAAATTAGTATCTCCTATATTACAGTCCACACTTCTTAAACTTTCAGAATTTTTCAGGTTTATATCTGTAACACTGATTATTCTAAGCCCTGCACAGATATTCTAGGCAAAAAATAAGAAAAGTGTTGCTGTAAAACTAAGTTTTGACTACCAAGTTAATTTATTAATAAAACTTTCCAAATACATCCTCAACTAATATGCAACAGAGGGTACTCATCTCATTTGTTTCTGTTTTGTTAGTTTTTTTACTTAAGAGCAAAAATGACAGTGAGAACTCTCACTGTCCCCAAGCAATAATGAAGAGCAGCCTTTCAACTATCAAGCTCTCTATAGAGGTTTTTAGCTTCAATTATTTGTGATTTTAGCAGGCAAACAATATCACTGTAATGATCCATCTGAATTGTCCCATGAAAATAAATTCTGTCAACTTCAGTTGCACACATTTGCATTTGTGCTCCACTTAAACAGTGCTGGCACCCTCAGTTTATTCCTTCATTCTCCTTCTCTTCCTCCTTCTCATCACCATAAACGCCTTCATGCTACATTTTATCTTTAAATCATGGTAAGAAACCATACCTTCAACTTCAGACAGTGCTGCTGAAAAATCTTGAGTATTGCTGAAACCTTGCCAGTGGTATCATGGTAGAAAGGCTGCATGGCACCCAGAAGATACCAGCAACAGGCTAATTTCTTTGTCCAAACCAATTACAACATGTTGATCATTTACCATGGTACCACAGAAGAGTTAGGAGGCCGTAAGCATAGCTCAAACTATTGCTGTAATACATATTGCTCCTTTATATTTTTGCTATTACCCAGCTTACTTTTCCTCCCTTCTTTCAAGTCCAACATATTATCACTTAGCCCATGAGGATCTTCACATTCTTGTTTAAATCCTACACAGTAATGCACCACAACCAGGTCTGAAGAGAATGATGACCTACAGGTTTTTTTGTTCTTGAAGGCCAGACAAGCCTTAACCCAGAACCACCACACAGGATGTGATTCACAGAGTGGAAATAACAATTCATGCATCTCAAAGATGTCAAAACAAGACAATTCAGGTTTAAAGAACAAAGCACAACATGAAAGATAAATAAATAAGTAAATAAATAAATAAATGCAATTAAACTTGTCCCCCAAAGTCACAGATAATCAATACCTCAATATGTATTAATGAAATCCAAATTTCAGTAAACCAATATTATAATGTATGGGCCAGATGAGCAGACAATGAGGTAGACTGAAAACTGGCCGAATGGTTAGGCCCAGAGAGTGGTGATCAGTGGTGCAATGTCTAATTGGAAGATGGTAACTAGCAGTGTACCCCAGGGGTCAATACTGTGCCCACTCCTGTTGAACATCTTCATTAATGACATGGATGACAGGACAGAGTTTACCCTCAGCAAGTCTGCACAGGACACCAAACTGAGAAGATGTGCTGATACCCCAGAGGATTGTGCTGTCATCCAGAGGGACCTGGACAGGCTGGAGAAATGGCCCCAGAGGAACCTCATGCAGTTCAACAAGGGGAAGTGCAAAGTCTTGCATCAGGGGAGGAACAACCGCAGGCACCAGAACATGCTGGGTGCAGCCCAGCTGGAAAGCAGCTTGGCAGAAATGGATCTGGGGGTCCTGGTGGACACCAAGCTGAAGATGAGCCAGTGATGTGCCCTTGCTGCAAAAAACCCTAAGAGTGTCCTCAGCCAAACCACTGCCAGCAGGTCAGGGGAGGTGATGTCTCTCTGAGGTGGTGAGGCCACACCTGGAGTGCTGGATCCAGGCCTGGACTCCCCAGTACGAGAGAGACATGAATGTATTGGGGAGTCCAAGGAAGGGCCATCAAGATGATGAGGGGACTGAAGCATCTCTTGTAAGAGGAGACAGCTGGAAATGTTCAGCCTGGAGAAGAGATGGACTTGTGCAAGGAAGAATCTTACCCGTGTACAAACAAATCCTGCAGGGAGGGTGTAAAGAAGACATAGCCAGGCTCTTTTTAGTGGTGTCCAGTGACAGGACCAGAGGAAATGAGCACAAACTGAGATACAGGAGGCTCCTTCTTGTTTTTCACTTTGAGGATGACTGAGGATGGGCATAGGCACTTCTGGAGATATCCAAAAGCTAACTGCAACTGTCTGTTGGTTGCCCTTCTTGAGCGGGTGGAAGATGGATGAGACAACTTCAAGATGTCCCTTCAACCTTAGCCATTCTGCGGTTGTGTGAAACACTCACTGACAACATAAGCATAATACCATGCTTAAAATGAGTGGTTATTTCTTTTTTAAGATGAAAAGACACCATCTGCTAGTTACAACTTTTTCCAAACATAGACAGTGTGACTGGTCCCTGCATGTCATCTTTCTCACCAGCTACTCAAGTAAGGTGACAGGTTAAGGGTGTTCACAGTTACCAGTTTCAACTTTCTTAAAGAAAACTGAATTCAAAAAACTGAATTATACAGGGAAAAACAAGCTTCTCCCCACACTTCAAATTATTGCTTCTTCCTTAAGTCATTTGCTTTATATTTTTTTAAGGAAAAAAACCTGTTCCATTTTTAAATATTTACAGAGATAGAGCAAGTTTATAAAGAAGTCAAGTTAATAGGTAAACTTTATTACAAGTGTGCTTACTGATCTTTACCTTTGTGAGTGACACTCACAAGAAAGTTCTTTTCTACAGGTAATGTAAACATTTTCAATGCTTTAACTGATATAAGTTACAGAACAAATTTCCAAAATACATACCTCTAAATGCACTAATATCTCCATAGTGCACCTGGAGCACAAAAAATCTACCACCTGTTTCTCCTCCAACTCTGAATCCAACACCTAAGAGAAGGAAAATGCATTGTTTTCAGAAGCAATAAAGCGTAAGATGGTTCACCACTGCTGACCATATCTAAAAACATAAATCGCTGTAATGGCTTTGAGTGAAGGGGTAAAAAATTTCACTGAGACAACAGTGAAGAAAACATTGTCCTGAAAACTGGGAGAACGACCACCACAAGACATGTTCCCAAATAGACTAAGAAGCTAAGACTGTAACTTGGGTATTAATGAGCAGATATCTGCTTTAAGCAAAGGATTCTCTCAATCTAAGAATGTGAATACAGATTTGAGGTATATATATGTATATAAACACACTATACATTTGGTTTGGTTTTTTTTTAATTAAATTATCAAGTTCTGCTATCTTTGTAGGATTTGGTAGAACTCTCATTTCTCATGCAACCTGTGAATGGCAAAAACTGATTAACGCTGACTTACTAATAACATACTGAGAATGAAAACATATAAAGATCTGCAGTAAAGTATTCTTTTACATTAATTATGTAAATTAGTATTGTATGCAGAAAAAATCTGGAGGAAATTATGAAGCTATGTTACTTGTTGACAGAAGTAAGCACAGGAACAGAAGAAAACAGAATTAAGAATTAACTTGAAATAACAAAATCGTGAAATATCACCAACAGAATTTCTAAGAACTGATTCTACAGTGAACGCTCTTCAAAAGAAGCAGAGAAAGAAATTTCTTCTTATTTGGTTACTGGATCCAACTGCCCACAGCAAAACCTACTTATAAATCAGACCGCAGACTCTGCATATAAATGTAGAATCATTACCAACCCTCTCCACAAACTTCATATTTGTGGACAGTTTAGAGACAAGAAAATTACTACTAGTTGGTGTTTAATAGCAAAACTTTCATAGAATCCTCCAAGCAAAATTATTTTTTTACTTGACATTCTGATCACCAAATCAAATAACACTTGTGCTGGTAAGTGTATGAACTGATTACTAAAAATAAACCTCTTCATGAGGTTCACTGCTCCCAGTTATGAAGAGGCAATAAAAAAGATCAAATAAAAAATTTGTATAATTCAGTCTTTTCAGACCAAGGCTGCATAGATGATAGGTATTTCTAGGATTCTTAGCATTTATTAGAAAGAACAACCTCTATTTTCTAGACATACCACTACAAGTAGCTTAAAAAAATTCTGATAGAATTCAGCAAAACCATCTATCATACAACAAAATGGGTAAGTAAACATGTTGCTCAAGCACATCAAAGCATGAAGAAATGAAAAGCACATAAAGATGTCAAGCATACTTAAGACACAGAAAAAAAATCAATATTTAGATTGAACTTGTTTGAGCTTTCCCAAAACACACAAAAATATTTTAATGCAGTTTGTGTGCTACTGAAACATAAATAGTATCCTTCCAATAACATACAGTAGGAAATGCAAGACTAATGCTATATAAAAATAAAGCATTATATTATGACCACTATTTCTACCTTAGCCTTTCTTCCCCCCTTTCTTCCCCCCTACTGAAACCCATATTATAGCAAACACGATGAAGAAAAAACCAAACCCAAGTATTATAGCTAGTTTATTTATAGTATATGAGGTTGATGTTTATACAGTTTCGACTAACCATAATGAAAAAATTATACAAGGTTCCTGTATATGCCAGGTGCTTATTTCCACATCTTCTTCTCTCCCTTGCCCCTGGCACACAAGAACTTCACGTTAAAGGCACAGTACCTTCGGGTAGCCTGGTGGGTGGAGCATTTCTTGCCCAAGCATACAAAATATTAGATTTGTCTTTGCATGTTCCTTCATCACAGTCCCTAAAAACATGAGGGAAGAAAACAAAACAGTACATGATTTTTTAATTCTTAAATCAGAAAGGACAGGTCAATTACATGCAAAACCACTAATTTTAAGACCTATCGAAGAGTTTTTGGATGTATGATGATTAAGCCCTTTCAATGTAGGCTGCTTTCTCAGATATCATTAGATCCTCCTTCTTCTTTTGGTTTTTCCCTCCCCTCTGCCTTATGATAGCATTAGGTAAACAGGGCCAAAACTATAGAGATTTGTGGTAGTCCCTATCAAACTAGTAGTTAGTGATGAAAATAAATAATGGAACCTTTTGTGAGAATGAACCGTATAAAAATATCTAGCAGTACTAGCTCAAGTGCCAAAAAATGACAATGGCTGCTACTTTTATGCAGAGGGACTGGACTCGTGCGCAAAGCAGAAAGAAACACACAAGACATCAAAGTTTTAAGTCAGAATTGATATTTAAAATTCATTGAAAAATTACTGACAAAAAAAAGCAGCTATATATGGACCAGCTGGTAGGAAGCACTCACACTCTTCTTCCCTGTACTTAAAGCAAGTTCACTGCTTTAAGTTAATTTTATTCCATTGCACAACTTCTTGCTTTCCATAAACAGAAAAATCACACATACTCACACAAACAAACAAACAAAGACCACAAACGGGTCACAAATATTTACAATAACTGAGAGCTCCAGAGTTGCCCTTAGCCTCTGCAATGCCTTGCAGGCAACCCTAAGAGTGGAATGTGAAAAACTCCCAAAAAAAGATCTAGACACCTTGAACCTGCAAAAACTGATAAACCTGAAGCACAGACACTACCAGATCTGCAAAAGGCCAGTCAGAAACAGTTGTACAGACAACATAATGTCCCTGGACCACAGCCAAGACTGCTACATGTAGGTGTAGGTTACAGGATGATATAAACAAACAAGGATCCCTTGTTTCCAAACACCCACACAGAAGCACTTCTCAATCCTCTATTAGAGGAAAGGGCTATTTAGAGTGTATTTGTACCTTCTTCACTGGCAGAGCATTGTGCCACTGAGCACAGTGTGAAAGTAATTCTGCAGGTGCAGCACACTTAGTATGACACCTAGAAAGCCTCAACCTCAAACTATTCAGACTACACCAACTGATCCCAGCAGGCTGATACCCATGCAAAGACTTCAATGCAAACCAAAATGGTTTACCTCCTCTGTTTATTGCTGCTGGTAAAACCTGGCAGACCTGGGAAAGACCTGGAAAAACACTTTTATACATAAAGAGCAGTTTCAGTCACTTTAAATCCTGGGAAAAATAGTCTCACACAGCGTGAGGAGGAGCATAAAAACATAAAAGATCAGGACTTTTAGTGGATGCAGGTTCAGTAACATTTCTGTTGAGGATGAATGAGCCATATCTGCTACCTTCCAGAATAAATGATGATGATGCTCTCCAGGTGCTGTCCCAGGAATAATCGTTTTTTTCTGGCACATATGGAAAACCACCTCTGTGGAACATTATGAATTTCTGGGATCCCAGGGAGCCTTACTGCAACATACCTGCTGTGTTTTCCTCTAACGGAAAGCATTGCCATAATCATCAGACCACCAAGAGAAAATGGAATTTTTTGTTTTCATTAATGTTGCTCATAACACATCTAGACCTTCACAGCTAGTAGTCTGGTCATTTTCCCCTTCAAACACGTCCCAGTGGACAAGCAAAACTCATTTAAAGATTAAGTGAAATGTCTCACCAGTAATGACCCGTGCAGCTGCAGGTAAAAATTGCACAGCTTTCAACTGCTACGATCTAAAAAAACCCAAAGGGATCTAACCAGGTATTGAACTACTTGGTTTGGAATTGTATTGAATGAAGAGACTGGTTAGGAGGAACAACAGCAGAAACCACAAGCACAGCTGCAGTTTTACCACCACATTCTGGGCCAGCTAGCCCTTGTTTATGCCACAGTATTTTTTAGGATCACATAAGCTAGGTAAAAAAAGGGCATAGGCTGTTTCCTCCTGAAATGTTGGCTGATGAATACTTCAGTGAAGAAAGATAAATACATTACTCTTTCATTATGCTTTAAAAATGGTCAACCCTCAAATGTAGCCATCAATGCTGCTTTTGAAACAGCAAGTTTTCAGAAAAACACAAACCTAGAGGAGAGACCACAAAGAAGAGTTAAGATAACTGATGAACAGATTTAAAAGCAGGAAGGTAGTAAAAAGTATACATGTACAAACAAAAAATAAACAATCACTGAAATTCATTGCTTCTTTACATGGAAAAAAATAATGAGATTCGGAGCAGAATGAGTAGCACAGAATACCTTAAAAATGGATTATAACTGCATAGTACACAGTATTGCACTAACAATTAGTTTTGACTGTGACCAAAATGTGGCTGTCAAGGGAGTAGGGGAAGTGTGGAAATAGAGATGACTGACTGCTTCTCATATATTTGTTTTTTTATAAACTGCCCTGGACCTTCCACAGGCCCAGTTTTGGTAATTTTGGTAAAGGCTCAATTTTGGGTAAGTTCAGGAGCTTTTAATGGCACTGGGGTTTTGAACAATTAAAAAAGCAAAATAATTCACTATGTGAGCAAGACTTAGGATATCTGCCATGATTAAGACAACAAATAATTTTCTGTTTACTTCTTTGTCTATTATACTCAACTTCTTGATTCTAACCAAGAGTTGTAAAGAAAGATAATTGAGATGACTGAGTGAGAAAAATCATTTTTATTTCTTGAGCTTAATGGTGCAGAACATTCTGGGGCAGTGACAATGGTAAGAAACTACACTCATAATTTTTACACTGTTTTCACTCTCCTCTAAGCAGTCAAATACAAGTATTTCACTGAACCAGTCTTGACATCTTTTGCAACCTTTACTGAACTACTGGTGTCAAAAGCTTTCAAAAACATGCTCTCCTGCGAGCAGCAGCTGGTTACCTACAACCTGTACTTAATACATTTATTTCAATTAGGTAACTATTTCAAGCTGCCTTGCCTAATCCCAAAATAAAGGCTATATCTATGAATCACCTCTTTCAAGAGAGCTCATTTCAGTGTTAGGTTTGACGCAGTGTGAGACCTGTCTTGCTAGAAGACTCAGAAGTTCTGAATAATTCAGTGTTTTCTTTTAAATCATTCAAGTGCATTTTTGACTATCTATGGAGAATCCAAACTTCTGATGAATCAGCTCAGGCATGCTACTTTGATTTCAGCACAGTTTATCAGCTCAGGCAAAACTTGTCGTAGTGGACAAACTGCTCTTAGGGCTATTATGATCAAGAAACAGAAGCAGCTATACATTTTTTTTTGGTGCACTGAGAGCAACCTGGGCAACTGAGCCCTAGAATCCTACTTTATTTCTGTGGAAAAGCCTGGGTATTTCAAGAAGGGAGAAACACCTCTGTTCCCCATTAGACACTGTCCAAGAGCCTTTCAGATGGCCAGGAGCATTTGCATGAGCAGCATCAAGTCACCAGAAAAGCCACCACGCCAGAGTAGCATCGTAGATTCTGCCTCAGCAGTGCTAAGGGCACAGGGCAGTGAATCCCAAGAAGAGTTATCTGAATGCTGTATCTTCCCCCTCCCATTTTTCCACATTCAAAACTGGCCTGAATGAAACTTCATGCCTCAGGGAAATCAATTTTGCACTTGCATTCTGACTGCTCCTAAAGGCCTATTTTTTCATAATACACCTAGCCCACAATGGCATGAAAAATAGTTCTTGAGCTAGTACATTTCAATGCTCTTACAACTGATTACAAACCATCTGAGTAATGCTGCCCAGAATTTCAGCGAAGAAACTACAATAAGGCAAAAAACCCATTATAGTATACCTTAATTGAATAAAAGCTGGCTATGTAAAAATGTTCATCATGTAAACTATAAGGGAATGATCCTTGCTAAACAAGATTTACAGTGGTGTCCTCAGATGTCAGTTCTCAGTCATTCTGTCCCTAGGAGATGGAAGAGCAAGTGAAGTCATCACTTATTACTCTGCAGGTAACAAAAATAACAAATAATAATAAAAAAAAAAACCTGAACATGTTTTATCGTTAACACACAGTCATCAGAACAAAATTAGTGCTAGTGGCTGAAAGACTCTAGCATATGTAAACCAGTAGGAAAAGACTTGTTTTCAAATTGTATGTACTCTCTGCAATGACTTACAAATATATGCCACAGTTTCTACATATCTGAACATTTAAATGAACATGTTTACAACAAAGACATTTAAGGATATACACATACAGATGTAAACACACGTATATGTACACACATATATACTAATTATATACACACATGGATACATAACAAAGGGGCATTTATACGATCTTATGTAAGTATGTCAAACAGGCATAAATGCAGATGTCTAAAGCCTCCTTTATGTAGAACAGACATGATCATCTTTCTGTCCTTTCAGATAGCCATGGGCAGAGCAAGATGAAATGCTCCAAACTGTTGCAGCAACAAGGATGCAAGATTATGAGACACAGCATGAAAAGCTTTTATTTTGAGAATGTAAAGCAAATACTGCAGTTCAGGAACTACACACAGAAAAAAACAGCAAGATTTAATTAAAACCTGCATCTGATAAACTGGAAGTATATTTAAATGCAACACTATTGTATTGGATCTGGCTGAGCTGGAGTTAATTCTTCCCCACAGCAGCCTTCACAGTGATGTGTTTTGATGTGTTTTGGTAGCTAGCAAGGTGTTGTTTAACATGCCAGTGTTTTGGCTACTGCTGAGCAGTGCCTGCACAACATCAAGGCTGTCTGTCCAACATTCCCCCTTAACAGTAGGCTAAGGGTGGGCAAGATCTTCAGAGAGGACACAGCCAGGACAGCTGACCAAAGCTACCAAAGGGATATTTCATATCACGATGTCTGCTCAGCATATAAAGCTAAGAGAAAGGGGATAACGGGTCATTCGTTATGATGACATTTGTCTTGTGAAGCAATCACTACACTACGCATACTGACACCCTACTTCCAGGAAAGTGGCTGGAGATTGCCAGCTGATGGGAAGTAGAGAATAAATCTTTTGTTTTTCTTTGCTTTCATGCATAACCTTTGCTTTTGCTTTATTAAGATGCTTTTATCATGAACCACAATTTTTTTTCCATCTTATTTTCTGCCCCCTGCCCAGCTGAGGAGGGGAGCGACAGAGCAGCCTGGTGGGCACCTGACATCCAACATCAAACCACCACAACTAATTACATACTTCATCATTTGACAGGCAGATGTTAAGTACAGCAATCAAAACCGAAAGCAACATTAGCTGCCACTGGTGCTCTTCTGCTGGACCATAGTTCCTCTCCAAGAAGAGAGATTATACAGTCTGATCAACCTGTAACAATACTTTTCTATCACATATGGATTATTTCAAGGCTCCAACAAAACTACTTCCAGACATATAAACCCAAGAAACTACAAGTAAAATCTACTCAGTTTTAATTAGGACACTCAAGATGTAAATGGATTTTAAGAGGCCACAATGGGAACCATTTTATGTTGCTGTATTTTTCATATTAAACTATTCAAACAGTACATTGTGACATTTAAGATACAATAGAAAGAACACAGAAAAAACTGCTGGGAAAAGAAATTACTAGAAATTCTGTGCTTTCACAGTTTTACTTCTGTCGGAACTTTTTAAGTGTCTGTTTTCTTGCAGGACAAGATTGCAACATTTTCTTTATTAAAATTGTTGGTTGGTAGATAGAAGGAAGATAAAACTTCTGATGAATGTTTGTTGTATGCTTAAAATATTACTCAAATCATCTCCAAAAACATGCAGACAATATTTGAAATGCTAAATTAATATTTTTGTTTTGTTTTGTTTTTTTTCTGTGGAAAATACATTATGCTATACCTATTAGCTGTAACCTACAGCACTAGTTACCTTTTTGGTAAATACTTAAAAGTTAAATTGTGATTATGCAACCTGACCTGAAAATATAAATTAAAATTGTTCCACAGAGCAGAGTAAATCACAAGCTTTGCAGGGTCAGCAAAATCTCTTTTTTATTGAAAACCTGGAAAAAACTTACAAAATTACCTGACAGACCATTCATTTCCACCTTCTTTCACTCTCTTCACTCTAGTTCCCTACACTTATTCTAGTGGCATTGAAAGGTTCCCTCTGCCCTCGTTTTGAAAGGCAAGTCTACCACCAAACCACTTGACAGAAAACGTTCTTCAGCTTACTCTTTACCCAGTTTCTTTCCAGACACCTGGTAGAACACTTCTTCATACACTAAAAGCAGCCAGCTATACAAGAAACCTAGATTTATTGGTATCCAATTGTACCCTGCCTTCTACAGCTTCTGTCTCCTCCTCGGAGACAGTTAATCATGAAGAATAAGAAAACACATATTTTTCTCCACTTTACAGAGTAGTTAGTTAAAAAGAAAACTAACACCTTTAAGTGTGGAAAACCCAGAATGTTATGCAGTTCTTCTTCATTCTAAATTTTTCTAATTTATCAAAAAATTGTGACACAGGAAAGGGTTTATGTAGAAGCAAATAACACATGAAAACTTAGCTAAAATAACAAAGGCAAACTGTAACTCTTACCAGTAATTTTCAGTAGAACTGGGTTCATTACATCCAAAGAGCAACATGTGATGGACAGTGTCCATGCTGGCATGAGGCTTAAAGTCAACTGAAAAACAAAATGGTAATAACAAATAATCTATCCTTATTTTCACCAGAAGTGACATAAGCAAGAGCATTTTGTACCATTTTTTCTCTGTAATACTAGAAATAGGCATGCATGTGCCCACGCATTCATTTACCTTCTGCTTTTCACTTACAAGCTGTCCTTATATTCCCATTCAACAGCTTGTCTCCCAAGCTAAAACAGTAACAGTTTTGGTATTGATACCAATCTAAATAAAATCTGATTTACTTTCCTGATCAAGTACTACTTTAACTTAGGAACTCCAGGAGAAACATAAATGAAGAGAACATGGCATCAGTTTAATATTAACAGTGTCTAGTTAAGCAATGTATTAAAAAAAAAAACTATTCTAAGTTCATCTTCATGAATAACAACGCAATGATATAGTTAATACTCTTTCTTTCCTATAAAGGAATGAACTTCGAAGAAATTTATCAACATAACAGTGTCCACAGTTTGGCAGATTAAGGAAACATTAGAGGCCTTCAACACAGTGAAATTGTCATTACTTGGTAACAGGGAAGTTAATATATGCCATATTAGAGTAACAAACCCATAGTGTCTCAGAGTCACGTACGGACAAAAAAAGTAATAAATCATCTAATTATTTCAATTTGTGTTGCTGAACTTAATAGGCTCCATCTCATTCATACACCACAATCTGATAGATAGGGACTCACTATGAGTCAGTAAGAAAAAGATACATTTATTTACTAGTCACCCATGTGAATGAACATGAGGGTGAAGATGACAAACTGGGTGTTATACTTACAAACTTGATATTTCTTGGCTGAGTGGCTTGCTGTTAGACTCAATTCTTGTAAGTGTCTGGAATTCCAGAACACCCTTTATCTACCAATACAGCTCACCATAGTGAAAAAATTATTTTTTATCAACACCTGCACCATTAAAGACTCAATCTAGTTTCTAGTTTGGCTACTCATTCATAAACATTAATCAAGCAAAAGGTGGAAGACCAAAACCACAATATGTTTTTAAAATGTAACTGGAATGGCATTTTCTTGAAAAATTATATATTAATCTCACTCATCAAGCTCATTTAAACATTAATCTCACAGCCATTTCATTTCGTAGAAGCAAAAGGTATGTTGCTAAAATTAACCTTTGGCTGTAAACAATGCTATCATGGGCAAACTTTATGTTCACAGAACAGGTTTTGATTTTATTGTTTTTTTAAATTTGCTCATCAAGCAATCAAATTTTATTATACTTTCTAATGACATGTACTCAAGCACAGTGATCACTGGGAAGGTTACCAAATCCTATGAAAATCTGGTGCAGAACATGTAAACACTTAAACCCTAAAGGTTTCCCAGTCTTCAGAGAAAAAATAGGCTGCCTTGCATGATTCACATTGAGACTGCATAAATACCACTTTTACGCAAATTCTTTTAGTAGGTCCTTCTAAACACATACACCACTGAAAATTTATGTGGCTTTAACACATGTAAACACGAAATGACAGAACTAAATGTGCAGGAATCTAATAAGAAATAGAACTATGCAAGTTTGCAACTCAGTGAAGTACTAAATAAAAAGTGCTTACCCAGCAGGTTAGTAGTGTATCTATGAATCACATGAAAGCAGAACAGTCTATTGCACACATTGCACAGCAGATATAGTTTTTAGACAATGAACACTCACTCTCTTTTAATGCTCATGTTCCTTTCTGGTATCAAACTCACAGCCAAGATAGCAGGTCAGATTCTGACTTCTTTACAAAATAAATACAGAGGAAGCACCGAGGAAAATTTACTCAATTTTTTTAGATACTATAATACATGAAAATCTAAACACAACATTCTGTTTCTGAAGGATTTCCAAAAGGAAATCCATAGGGGACAATAGTCTCACAACACACTACAACAAAAACTACATAGGATTCCCACCATATTTCTTGTAAGTGGAGATATTCTAAAACACAACAAGAGAGTAAAGGAGGAAAGATACAGACATTTTAACTCCTCATTGTATTATTTTAGTTTCTAGCATGTTCTGATGGTGAAGCTATGTTCAGTTACACCAAAAAGCCTTCTCTCTACCTGAACAACTAACTGTATGCTCATGAGCAAGACAAAACAGAAGTACCTTTGAGGTACTTTGACTTGCCAAACAGATGGTGTTGTTTGCTGATCTATATGATCAGAGCATTTGCATGCTATTACAATAGCGTTTCCTTCTATTTGTGCACCATGACATTAAAAGAAAGCCAATGGAGGGGAGAGGATTTGGCTGGCTTTGTTTATTCCCTCAGATAAGTAAAATCTTACTGCAGCCAACACTGACTGTAAGTGCAAAGGATTTGCAGCCTGTACCAGGAGGTAAATAAACGGTCTGCTCACTGGAGCAGAATTAAGTATCCAGCTAGAGACAGAAAGCCAATATTTTACAAATGGGACTGTTTGGTACTGATTGCCAAAGGCATCTGCATGCAGTTTCTTAACTACTGTTACTCATGAATCTCTCCAGAAACAGTGTGTTATCTTGACTCTAAGTAGGTGTCTCTAGCTTGTTTGTGCTTTAGCTATGATGAAAGCATTCTGGAAACTCGTGGCAGGCAAAGATTAAGTCAATGTAATTCAAACAAAAAAAGTAACAGAAAATGCTGAGGTTCTTCAAAACAGCTTGCTTAGGTTTTTCCAGTCAACCAAAACTCACCTACATAAGCTTCATCATCCACTGGCAGGGGAACTGACATGCAGAGGTAGGTATCGGACTATTAAAAGACCAAAGAACAGATATTACCTTTAAATTTGGAATATTTAGAATGAAAGAAATGGAAACAAAGCATCGAAATTCACTATGCTTTCTGAAGATGAATGAGGGACTACTGAACAAACTAATACATAATGATTATCTATTTATAAGCCTTAGCACTGAACTAATTTGCAGTGGTTTACAAACACTGCCCACTCCCCACATGCTAAATATTTGGGGTTTCTTTTCCCTCCTCCTCCTGTTTGAAAACATGTACATGTTTCCTTCATGAACCAGGTATATATTTTTACATAGTTTAAGCTGTATGTTAGCTGTATGCCCCTACTTTAAAAGAATTAAATGATTCCTGTAGTAATCATTCCAGAACAACAATGTGAATGCTCATAATCTAGGTACAACCTTACTGGTATTACCAAAATTTATCTCAATTTCATGGAACACATGCAGATGGTTAGACTTCTTAGTATTCAAAGAGAATGATTTTCAGTATCTGTTTTCCACAAGAATTACCCGGGAAGCTAAAGCATCGAGGACCTTGGAAAAGTAAATTAAATACAATTGCCTACAGTGATGCTATGGAAGAACTCAACTCAGCAGCAGTACTATTTCAGAAGTTCCCTTTCTTTTTCTAGCTTGGAGACATTCTTTGACTAAACAACCAATGGCTTCAGAGCCCCCAGAAAAATTCTTACATTAGATAAATCTGCTGACTGTACCTCTACCACAGGTCACACAGCTCATAAATTGTAAACGAAAGACCTGGTTAGTTCTGTTACACATCTTTCTGTTAGCTTGCTATGATTCTCAATAAAAAATGTGACTGTCAGGTGTGCATACCACCAAGGAATCTGAAGTGACCAACTCCTTCATACCTGTTTCCTAGTTCAACTAATGGCTCCTCGGGTAAAATCAATAAAACAATTACAAACATGCACGTGGATGAACTGAGAGTACTTCTCACTCTTTCTGAATTATAAGTTTAATACTTTGCTGGAGACAAATAAGATCTAGTAGAAACTATATTTGTGTTTTACACTCACCGGAATGACACTATAAATTACAAGTTCCAGAGGGCTGCTCCCCAAGAACAGAAAACCTCATTTTCCCTTCAGTATTTTTAAAAGTGTTATCTGCAACAATGAATCACCATCTACTGCAGCACAATATCCTGCTCTTTACAAGCATCTGCAGCCCTCTGGAAGAGACACAGGGGCTCTTAATGATATATGTAACTCCCTGCATTGCTTCCCTGCAAAAAAAAAAATCTTTAATAATAATTGTTTATCTTGCTTAATGAAACTACATGTGAAGATGACAGTAGAATCTCAGACTTTTAGGTGAATCTTAAAAATGCTAATGTTAAAAATCTTAACTATTGTCTTCATTTTCACTCACTCGGCTCAGTAGAAGCAATTTCTAACGTGAGAGAATATACTATTATGACTTGTTTATAGTAGCTTTCCTGGAGTATTTTAGGGGCTTGAAATACTGGGTCAAAAGTGTTACCCTTATGAAATACTTTCCGGTTGTCTTCTGCGCTTGCCAAAGTTGCAGCAGTGTTAATTTTAACTGAACTCATTTCACTAAGGCCTCATTTGAGATTCAGTGTAAACTGCAACTCCAAATAAATGTATGACTTACTAGCGCAGCTGGCAATATTTCACTTTAATAAAACTCATATTCCTAGTTTTAATAAACTTCAGCATTTCAGCTTATGAAACCAAAATTTCAAAAATACAATTAATCACATGCAAAGATTTTTCTCTCATTTGAGATTACTTTTCTGTTTCTTACTTTTTTCTGGACATACATACATGTCTATAAACGTTACCTTGCTGGTGGGTTTTTATTCATTTTATGTGAATTATACTGTAGGCAAGGCTTTATTTTCCAAGGTTATATATAAAAAAAAAGTAAGTACAAAAAAGAAAAACTGCATTTCTCTCACCTGCTTAGGTGTCACACCAGGCATGCGAATGTCCAATGCAAAATCTGACAGACCAAGTGAAATTACTGGCTGGTCACTTCCAAGGCATTCACTGGAAAAAGATCTGGTAGTGTCTTTGTACCTTAAAATGAAGGAGGAAAGACTTTTAAAAATATTGACTTTTGTTATGTCTTTCTAAAAAGCAGGGTCTTGAGAACTAGCAGGGAAGTTTGACAATGCTAAGGAGCTCCAGGAGTAATGTGGAAATTTCACTCCTTCACGAGCTTAAGTTACCAAGCATTTACTGAGACAGTTCCTCTGAGCAATCACACAGACTAGTTGGGAAAACATTAGCTAAAATGTAGCCTGTCATCTCATCTAAGAAGTTGTCTGAGGTACACTGATGTACAGATAGAGAATTAATTCACTGGAAAATTTCAAGTACTGTTAATCATTCACAAGTTTGGTTTGGTCTTTTTTTTTTAAGACTATGTGCCTGATGTGTAATGCAATACAGATTAAATTATGTGTAAAGGGGAAATTTTTAATTCCAACACCACAACATATATAGCAACTCCTATTACAAGCAGAGAAGTAAACCAATAAGTTTTACAACTTTACGTGAATATCAAAGTCTGTACTGAATGAAATGTATAAACAAATTGTAAAAAAAAAATAGGTCACAGTAAGGAACTAAATGGTAAGACATCTGAAACACAATGCAACGTTGATATGAATTTGAAATATGCATATTCATGTGTGTATATATATATATATATAAAGATACAGAAGTGACGTGATAACTACAGTGCCCAATATGCCTCAAAAAGAGTAGAACACTTTTCTGGAGAGCTAAGAGACTACAACTTCTCTTGTCCAAACTATATTCAAGTTTACCTATGCAATTCTGCATACAACTCCCCCTGCCCCAGCTCCCAGGATTGCCCAGTTTTAACCTAGATGATGCTTTCTCGTTAAAATATCATTTTATACTGGAAGCTAACTTAAGCAGTTGAAATATATTTACACCCAGTGTAGTCTAAAATACACCTGTGGTGTTACCTAAAAATTTTCACTATTTGTTCTTTTATCATCCTAAACTCATATTTTATAAAGCAACCTATGAATAAAACAAGACTTTCTGCCTTCAGTATGACAACAGTGCCATTTCAAAACTGCAGAAAATAAATTCAGAGCAACTAAGCAAAACCAAACAAACACCATACGTGTTTTTATCTAGGACATGCTTTTTCACATATCCATAATATAGTGACTGCACACATTTAACACATACGGTCTTTCTGTATAACCCACCTCTTGAAGACAGAAAGTGGGCTTCTGAAACCCAAACAGGTGTTTTGAAAAACAAAAAACAGTACTAGCAGGTTTTTAAAGAGGCCAGCCATGACCACCCTGCTGCTCTTGGCCTGATTAAGAGAGCAGAAAAAGGGCAGCACAGTTCTGTCGGCTGTGATCCTGACAATTAGGCTGCAGCAGCAGTATCAATTCACTACTTCATTATTATGTGCTCTGCGGGCATCCTCCAGCTTCTGACAGACCATCTGTCTTGGAAGGTGATACACAGTAAACCAGGAAGGTGGATGATGCTATGTTGTCTCTATTATTAGCTGTAAAATTCTGTTGAAGGATCTTCCCTTGCAGATAGATGACACTGTACTTCTGTCCACTTAGGCAGCTGAAAAGAAGTAGCACTCCTACTGCTTTCTCCCCAGGTTGTGCAATTAAATCTGCATGTTACTTATCAATCCACAGTGCTGCAACTGGCATCACAGAAACTGTGGGGGTTGGAATTCCATCCTCACAAGAAACCAGCATCAATCATCCTTCAGAACCTGTAAAAATAGAAGCAGATAAAGGATGAGTAATGCATTACAGCATTAGCTCTCACCAAATCCCTGTTGTGGCATTTTAAATTCATTAAAGGAAGTTGTTTCACAAGCTTTATTTAGTCCAACCTAGCAAAGACTGCATCAAGTCTGTTGATTCCTCCTCATCCATATAGGATCAGAAGATGACACATTTCATATTGAGATACAAAACACACTCTCAAACACATTTTACACGACCAGAAAAAATATAACCCCCTTCCTCCCTCAATACGTAAAAAGCATAGCATGGACTATTTCACACATACAAACACTACCATAATGTATTCTACAAGCAGCAAAAAAAGGCCAAGAGCTGACATGGCAAGAACCAAGGTTTCTAAATTTTATCAACTATCACTAAACGTTTCTGCACATACTGTGGGCTGGGAGAATATTTTACTGTTAATGCAACCTGCAATACACCATTATGTCACCTGTTTCTTATGTACTTCAGTTACTTTTCATATCCATTTCGGAAAATTGATTCTACAAATTATTTTTGGAAATACTGCAACAAGAACTATTGAGATCAGACTCCTTCATATCCTTTCATAAATTAAGGTTATATCAACATAAACTATTACTCTCCTCATCACTTAAGCTTCAACTGTTCTTACTTACACATTTCAGTTTACACAATATTTTAATTTTAAACTTTTGAGTGTTTTCATAAGTATGCTGGAAAATCACACTGTGTTACTGAAGACAAACAGTAGCATTTTTATTGAGCGTTCCAATTCTGGCAGAAGTAAAAGTTCAAGTCATAATAAAAATCAAAGTCTTTAAAATGTATTATGTACTAATTCTTTTAAGATAAATATTAATAGGAACAAAACACCCAAGCCCAACTATATTCCAGCCCCTGGAAGATATAGTCAAAATACTGCTATAATGACAAAATAGAAAAGGCGGCTTCTGACAGGAAACACAATTGAAATTCATGTGTTTTGAAAATTCCTTCTATTTTAGGGCAGACATGCAAAAAAACTTATTATGAAAAAAAGGGCTTCTGCATAAACTAAGAAGCCATGCTCCCTGCTGTTTAGCACCTACACTAGATCAGCACTGAACTATTTGTTAGTTTTTAAAATCTGATTACATTAATCATCATTAAACTTGCATATTTTATTAACTGAAGGATAAGAAAAAGATTCAGTCATAAACAACTAAAAATAGATTTCATCTTACTTTCAGCTTGCCAAAAACATGCCAGAGCTGTCCAGAATCATTCATGAAAGCTATGGTACAAGCTTATTTTAATGTAAATTTCCGTGTCTTCAGTTCTGTAGCCTACATCATTTTCACTAGTGAACTACGGAAAGCTGCAACACATATAATGGACTGTACCATGACGAAAAACAAAAATAATTAAAAAAATATAAAAAAGGCAAGTGTGATATGCTTCACATAAAGGCATCTATAAAAACAGAAGGCTTCATTAGTCTTAGTCTTTTAAGCATAATTACACAACAGTTAACTGTTCAGCATCTTTGTAATTCACATGGTTGGAAGTTCTAGTACTGTTAAAATTTGTATTATGTAAGAAATTAGGCCATACTCTAAATACACTTGACAAGCACAAACTCTGAAGAACACATGCAGGAGTAATAGACTGGATCTTAACATGCACAGATTTGCAATGCTCTGACTACACAGATCAGAAATAAAAGCAAACACTTATTCTTGCAAGCTTCAGACGGATCAGAAATAAAACCAAACACTCATTCTTGCAAGCTTCAGGAAGTTTGAGATTGGTAACGTCAGACAAACATCTACCTGGTACATGAATTAATAAAAGAAAGCTACAGAGAAAACTGGTTATCTGAAATATGAAGATTTCTTTACAGCAGCATTCAATTATCACTGCAGTAATAGCAGAAATAAGCAGGACATGTTGTACCACCAAAACATGTGTCTTAATGCTACAGAGGAATATCTGATGATTCATGGCTTTTAGAATGCTGTCCACAAGAAAGAAAAAGAGAAACAAATACTCTGGAATTCTCTAAAAGAGCAAAGAAATTAAATATGTAGTGAGATCAATACATGTATGGATAACATCTGTACATTCTACTTTAAAAATGGGCCAAATTTCATCTACAAGCTCAGGTTTTAACTACAGTTTCACTGGCTGTATGGATATGAATAGATAAAAGTGTAGTGCAATTGACATTTAGTATTAGACCCCTGGACAACCAAATTTTACATTTGGAAGGAAATGAGAAAAAAGGAAAAAACAAACCAGGAAGCAATATCCTGAAGAGTATTCAATGTCATTTTAGATATGATGCAATACACAAGAATACTAGACAACAAGGGAATAAAATGAGGATGAAAGATTCAATAATAAGATTACTCAGTTACTTAGGTTCATTATGTAAGACATAATTACCGATATAAAGTGAATGGAAAGAAATGGAGATGAAAATCAGATTGGGCAACATAAGCATGTTATTTTAGCCCATCCAGACGTACCAGAAAACAATATAAAACAGTAATATAAAGAAAAACAAGAACTAGCATGAAGATGTCTCACTGAATAGGCTGAGGGGAAAAAAAAAAGAAAAAGTGGCCAAGAAACTGGAATTCAAAATACAATTTAAAATAGTACATAAATACAGCAACGCTATTTCAACATGATGTTATACAAACTGATCAATTTCTACAAATCAACTACAGAAAAAGAAAGCTCTTTATTAACCACAAGTTCATACAGCAATTATATCTTCTTTTTTTCAGTTTAGTCACCTAATATTTTACACATAGTACCTAGAGAACAAGCAAGATGCAGAAACCTCACCTTCAACCACCACTTCCTTCAAAAAAAAAAAAAAAAAGGTCAAAGCTTATGGAAATTGATATAAAAGTCTACCACAGATAACGTAATTTCTCATAGCTGAATCACTTTTCTGATTTCTTATGCACTGAAATAATGGAATTAAGCAAGGATTATTTGAGTTCTGTCTCCAGCTAGACTATAGAGTGAATGCTAGAGCATTTTGTCACAACCAAACTTGAAGCTTAAGCAACAACTGGGTATACAAACAATAGTCAGTTCCACAAATGAACTGCAGGTAGGCCTGTGATTTGAAACACTTATCTTCTAATAGCACAGGAAAATCAATACTTTGTGGGATCAGCTTAAAGATTCATTAATGCATTTAATGTACAGCCACTTATGATACTTTAGTCATACACATGCAAAAAGTGTTTGGGCAAGAAGCTGTCATATTAGACAACCTCCTGAACCACAGCATCAATAAAAAACATCTCACAAACCAGCTGAGGTATCTAGGAGTTGCTACTGCAATTATCAGAAACACAAGATGTGTAATTCTGATGACACCAAGCTGGTAGGAGCGACTGATACACCAGGGAGTTGTACCGCCATCCAGAGGGACCTCAGCAGGAGGGATAAATGGACTGACAGGAGCCTCAGGCTCTTCAACAAGGGGAAGTGCAAAGATCTGCATCAGGGGAGGAACAAGCCCAGGCACTAGAACATGCTGGGTGCAGCCCAGCTGAAAAGCAGCTTGGCAGAAATGGATCTGGGGGGTCCTGATGGACACCAGGCTGAAGATGAGCCAGCAATGTGCCCTTGCTGCAATAAAACCCTAAGAGTGTCCTCAGCCAAACCACTGCCAGCAGGTCAGGGGAGGTGATTCTTCCCTTGTACTCGGCGCTGGTGAGGCCATGCCTGAAGTGCTGGGTCCAGGGCTGGGCTCCCTAGTACAAGAGAGACATGGATGCATTGGAGAGTCCAAGGAAGGGCCATCAAGATGATGAGAGGACTGAAGCATCTCTCATAAGAGGAAAGGGTGAGGCAGATGGAAATGTTCAGCCTGGAGATGAAAAGGCTCCAGGGAAAATCTCATCAATGTATATAAACATCTGAGAGGAGAATGCAAAGAGGATGAAGCCAGGTAACAGATTGTTTAATAACATTATCAATGACCCAGATAAGGTGATCGAGTGCATCCTCAGTAAATCTGCAGATGACTTTAAGTTGGGCAGAGTGTTGATCTGCTGGAGGATAGGAAGGCTCTGCACAGACATCTGAATAGGCTGGGCTGAAGGTCCAAGGCCAACCGTAAGAAGTTCAACAATGCAAAGTGACACTACAACCCCATGCAATGCTCCAGGCTTGAGTAAGAGCAGCTGGAAAGCTACTCGGTGGAAAAGAACCTGGGGGTGTTGACTGACAGCTGCTGAACATGAGACAGCTTGTGCCCATGCAGGCAAGATGGCCAATGGCATCCTGGCCTGTATCAGCAACAGTGTGGCCAGCAGGGCCAGGGCAGTGATCATCCCTCTGTACTGGGCGCTGGTGAGGACTCACCTCGAATCCTGTGTTCAGTTCTGGGCCCCTCACTACAAGAGAGACATTGAGGTGCTGGAGAAGGGCCTGGAGCACAAGTCTGATAAGGAACAGCTGACAGAACTGGGGGATGTTTAGTTTGGAGAAGAGAAGGCTCTTCCCTGGAGAAAAAAACTATCTACAGCTACCTAAAAGGAGTTTATAGCAAGGCGGGTGTCAGTCTCTTCTCCTAAGTAATGAATGAAATGAATAATCTCAAGTTGTACCAGCCGAGGTTTAGACTTGATATAAGGAAAAATTTTCTTCACAGAAAGGACTTTCAAGCATTTGAACAGGCTGCCAAGGAAGCGATTGAGTCACCATCATTGGAGGTATTTAAAAGATGTGTAGATGTGGTGGTTAGGAACATGGTATACCAATGGACTTCTTCGTATGAAGTCAATGATTGGACTCAACAATTTTAAGGGTCTTTTTCAACCTAAACAATCCTATGATTGTATTCTGTGACAGGACCAGAGTCAGTGGGCACAAGCTGAAACACAGGTGGTTCCACCTTGGCACCAAGAAACGCTTCTTCATTATAAGGGAGATTGAGCATCAGCACAGGCTGCCCAGAGAGACTGTGAAGTCTCCATCCTTTGAGATACTGAAAGGCCAGCTGGACATGGTCCTGGGCAGCAAGGCACCAGATGACTTTCAGAGGTTCCTTCCAGCCTCAACCATATTGTGACAATAAATTCTTTCAACCTTTAAAAATAGTATGGAAGGCCAGTTCAGTATCAGGTAAAAGCAGCATAACAATTTAAGGGAAATAGATAGCAGGTGTATGGGTAAGGGGTTATAAACATGCAAATTTTAACACTGTCCACCATATGGAGAAGATAAAAGCACGGATATAGGAGAAGATAAAAGCACGGATATAGGATACCAAGGATTTTCCCTTTAGATTGTGGTGGCAGATGAAAAAAACTTTCTTCTTCCAAACTGAGGTCTCTTGATGACTTTTACAACTGCACTGCCCACACAGGGCTATCAATGAGTAAGAAAATGACAAGAAAGCCAAGAGAACTCAGGTAAGCTGCTTTTACAGCCTGAAATGCCCTGGACTCCAGTTAAACCATGATTACAGAAAACAGGGCCTACATAACTTTTAATGCAATGTGTAGTCAAACAAATGTAGCCCTGAATTTAGAGCTTTGGTTTTTGTTTTTAAATAAGTATCAAAACATGTCCTGACTTCTCTGTGATGCTGTTATCAAACTTTTTGAATTAAATAATATACTTATCAACTCAGAAAAGTCTGTTGTGTTGTTTGAGGAGAACTGTTTACTTTCTTTGAAACAATTTTTTTTACATAGTTTTACAGGAAAACATTTAAAGCATGATTATAAATAATACAAAAATTAATGTTTCTTTTAGAGTAGAAGCAGCTGCTTCAAACTAGACTTCACTGGACTGCTGTACCTCCAAAAGAGTAAAAGATAAACTTTCAGCATATACCAAACTCATTGTAACTGTAGGCTGCCTTTTATTTCCCTCCTTTTCAGCCTGCATTGGTTCACGTACCTGATGCCCCCTCCCTCTGTGTACACCAGCACTGTAGTAATTTTCCATCGGTTCAACTGGTTAATGTGCCAGAATCAGCTGCTATACTTATACTAGAACAGAAATCGTATGAGCATGCAGCAGGGGTGTAAAGGAACCCCTATCTGGCAGCAATCCACACTGAATTTGGTATGATATTAAAGATAATTCTTAAAAATGAGAATACAAATACAACTTGCCTCTTCATTTAATTCAGATTTAACAAATGTGTATCTTCTGCTGCCAAAACATTTTTCCAATATGGATATTAAAAAAGAAAGAGAAGAAATACGATTGCTCTTATTCTTGTTTTCTTATGAATAACAACCTTCTATAAAATTTCATCTGCTGAGCATGAGTATGGTGCATATTTTTAAAGGAAGTATTTCAAGATGATGAGAAAAACACTGTCCACTCCATCAGAAGAAGCACAGTATTTATACATTGACAAAATTCTTGTACGTATTACAGCAGTGAAATTGGATGCTTTCTAAATGGATTTACTCTTCGCATACTTTCATATGTATTGAAATTGGACAACACGCATCCTTTCCTTCTATGACTAGAAAATTAAGAATTAATTCTTAAGCAGTGCTTAAAAGAAAGCTTTATAAGTGCAACAGAATTTATGAAAATGTTGAATACTTGATTATTTAAACTTATGTTCAGGGATTTTGCTGACCTGTTAAATATGTGCTCTTTGTTACATGAAAATTCTTCTTGGGTTTCCTGCTGGGAAAGTAAGTTCTACTTACTATCTGAAGACAGGCTATCTGTGTTGTGAAAAATCAGCAAAACAAAATTCTTCAAAATCTCTGTCGATTCAGTAGGTATGGAGAGTTTCACCTATTAGACAGCTTAATTTTGAAATTACTTGAAGTTTTACACAGTAAAAAAATACAGGATGAAGGACTACCATTTACACTCTGCCTTTCTCTTTTGGCGATCAATAGGTTCACAACACAACTTCTGGGTTCCTAACTGCTAGAAAGAATAAGAATTGCAAAGATATCATAAACCCTGTCACCCCAAGCCAAAAGCAACCACTATTCACTGAAAAATAAAGGAAGCACTTGAATCATACTTAGTAGGCTACTCATACAGCAATAGCTGTCATGGAAATTAGAAACAAAAGGACTTAAGAAAACAGGCTATAAAATGTGTTTCTGCAAAGAAAGGACAAGTACGTTATTTCCAGGGGGATCGCGCAAAATATAATTTATCCTCACCTATTTTATAGAAGAGAAATTAAAACCAGCCTCAGAATTATTTTGAGAGCATCAGGAAAAGCATGAGGAAAAACAGAAGAACCAAGAGAAGCAAGAAAAGCACAGCTCACGGCATCAGAATCACCGTCACACTGGGCTACATGCTCTGCCCACAGCTGCTGTCCTCAGCACTTCCAAGTTGAATTGCTGAGGTGAGTAGGTCGAGAGAGGACACCTTCAACACCTGAGCGAGGAGAAGCTCAGCGTTCAGGAGCCTCAATTCGAAACCTCAAGAGCCACCGAGGCAGCCTCAAGTCCTCGACAGGACCTGCCCAGGAGCCGGCAGCTCAGCTGACGAGAGCAGCTGACTCGCAGGGGGCGGAGCCAGGAGGTGCAGCACCACCCCTGACTGGTTAAAAACCTGCCCCAGGGAGAGCGGCGAGGCAGCGAGGGCGTGACGCGGCAGTTTGTGCAGGCAAACTGGTGGGGTGGGCAGCACTCGCCTCACGACCAGGGCCCAGTCTGGGAGCTCTGCTCTGGCTGCCCCAGCGGTGGCCAGCGTAGGCACTCAGACAGAGCCGGTGAGAGGGGAGGCTGCAGCGCAGAGCTCGGGGTGTAGAGAGTGCCTGCACTGGTCTGGGGAGGGGAGGGTGCACAATGGCAGGGCTGCGCTCGGTGCTCCCTGGTGGAGGTCCTCCTGCAGCAGGGACTGAGCTGAGGGACGCTGTCAAAAGGATAAAAGACGTCAGAGAAGCTGAGAGGAAGCAGCACTGCTTGCTCCAGGCCCAAAATGTGCAGGGGCCTCAAGCGTCCACGGTAGCTAACGCAGGAAAGAAGGAGGGCATTAACGCAGGAAGATGGGAACTAGAGACAAACCAAAAAAAAAAAAAAAAAAAGGAGGAAGAGGACAACAGCAAGGGGCTTCCTCCTAAACCTGTTGTCCCCACCCAGAATCACTTTGCAGTTCTGCAGGGGGCTAATGAGGAAACACACACCTCACAACATTAACAACCAGCTCATGCACTGATAAAGAAGATTACTACTGGTGCTGGAAAAAGCAGTGGGTCACGGTGGGAAGGAACTCTACTTGGAAGGGCACAGAGGCACCGTCTGTCAGCCTGACCCAGTCTCAAGTGAGTTGTGTTGCCTTCCAGGGGCACGGATCAGGGATGTTGCAAGGAGGCTGCCTGGTCCAGTAAGTCCCACTGACTATTACCCTTCTAGTGATCCATGTGGGTGCCAGTGATTCACATAGCAATAGCCCCGAGAACATAAAGAAGGACTACAGAGCCCTGGGAGAGGTGGTTAGGGGCTCTGAAGCTCAGATCGTCTTTTCGTCAATTCTCCAGGATAAAGGGGAGGACCTTAAAAAGGTTAGGAGGATTTGGCAGGTTAATAAATGATTAGAACCATAACAAAACATAGTGCCACAGTCAGAGGTTTGGGTATTTTAGAACATGGGACTCGCTTTGGGAGGCCAGGTCTACTGGAGAAGGGTGGAGCTCCCATTTGGCAAGAGCGGCTTTGGTAGGAGGCTTGCCAGGCTGGTCAAGAAAGCTTTAAACTAGATGTGTTGGCCAGGGAGCAACATTCCATCTCAGCACTCCCAGTCAGTTGCCAGCACCTGTAATAAACAGTCAAGAGTGAAGCAAAGATATTTCAAATGCTCCAGCCAATAAGTTGGCTTCATTTGGAGCTCGGCTCAGATGCCTCTATATAAACACCCGTGGCATGGGGAACAAACAAGAGGAATTAGAGGTGTGTGCTTGTCTACAGGGGTATGATATAATAGGCATCACAGAAATATGGTGGAATGGCTCCTATGACTGGAGTGTTGGAATGGGAGGTTACAGGCTCTTTAGGAAGGACGGGCCTGGCAGGCAGGGAGGGGGAGTTCCCCTTTATGTTAGGGATAGGCTGGAGAGTATGGAACTCTCTCTGGGGACAGGTGAGCAGTCCACAGAGAGTTTGTGGGTCAGGGTTAAAAAGAAAACTGCGATTGGAGACATTAGTGTGGGGATCTGTTACAGACCACCTGATCAAGAGGGCTCTGTGGATGAAGCACTCTATAGACAGACAGGGACAGCCTCACACTTGCAGGCCCTTGTTCTCATGGGGGACTTCAACCACCCTGATATCTGTTGGAGCGACGGTACGGCCCAGCACAAGCAATCCAGGAGGTTCCTCGATTGTGTGGAAGACAACTGCAAGTAATAGGGGAGCCAACAAGGAGAGTTGCCATGCTTGACCTCATGCTCACCAACAGGGAAGGGCTGGTCAGAAATGTGACACTCCAGGGCAGCCTTGGTTGTAGCGATCATGAGATGGTCGAATTTGAGATCCTCAGGACAGTGAGAAGAGCGTGCACCAAGGTCACTGCCTGGGACTTCAAGAGAGCAGACTCTGGCCTCTTCAGGAACCTGCTCAGTAAGGTTCCATGGGATACAGCCCTAGAGGGCAGGGGGGCCCAAGACTGTTGGTTGATATTCAAGGATCACCTGCTACAAGCTCAGGAGTGTTGCATCCCAACTAGAAGGAAGTGCAGCAGGAGGGCCAGGAGACCTCCTTGGATGGATAAGGAGCTGCTGAGGAAACTTTGAGGGAAAAAAGAGGATTATAAAAGGTGGAAGCAAGGACTGGCGGTCTGGGAAGAATACAGGGATGTTGTCTGGAAAGCTAGGGACCAGGTTAGGAAAGCTAAGGCCCAGTTAGAATTAAACTTGGTTAGGGATGTTAAGGATAACAGGAAGGGCTTCTATAGGTACGTAGCAAATAAAAGACAGACTAGGGACAATGTAGACCCCCTCCAGAAGCTATCAGAACTGGCTACACAGGATTTGGAGAAGGCTGAGGTTCTTAATGACTTCTTTGCCTCAGTTTTCGCTACCAAATGCTCTGACCACACCACCCAAGTCTTGAAAGCCAGATGCAGGGACTGTGAGAATGAAGACCGTGGGCCCACTGTAGGAGAGGATCTGGTTCAAGAGCATCTTAAGAACCTGAACATGCATAAGCCCATGGGACCTGAATGAATTCCATCTGTGGGTCCTGAAGGAGCTGGCAAATGAAGTTGCTAAGCCTGTCCATCATATTTGAAAAATCACGGCAGTCAGGTGAAGTTCCCGATGTCTGGAAAAAGTAAAATATAACCCCCATTTTCAAGAAGGGGAAAATGGATGACCTGGGGAATTACAGACCAGTCAGTCTCATCTCTGTGCCTGGCAAAATCTTGGAGCAGATTCTTCTGGAAGGCATGCTAAAGCACATGAAAAACAACAAGGTGCTTGGTGACAGCCAGCATGGCTTCACTAAGGGGAAATCCTGCCTGACCAACTTGATGGCCTTCTATGATGGGGGGTAGAGCAGCTGATGTCACCTACCTGGACTTGTGCAGAGCGTTCGACACTGTCCTATATCCTTGTCTCTAAACTGGAGAGAGACATCAATTTGATAAATGGACCACTCATTGGATAAAGAACTGGCTGGATGGCCGCATGCAAAGAGTTGTGGTCAGTGGCTCAATGTCCGGCTGGACACCAGTAACGAGTGGTGTCCCTCAGGGATCAGTGTTGGGACTGGTCTTGTTCAACATCTTTGTTGGTGACATGCACAGTGGGATTGAGTGCACCCTCAGCAAGTTTGCCAATGACACCAAGCTGTGTGGTTCGGTTGATATGCTAGAGGGAAGGAATGCTATCCAGGGGGACCTCAACATGCTTGTGAGGTGGGCTGATGCCAACCTAATGAAATTCAGCAAGGCTAAGTACAAGGTCCTACGCCTGGGTTGGAGAAATCCCAGGCACAGCTACAGGTTGGGCAGAGAAGAGATTCAGAGCAGCCCTGCGGAGAGGACTTTTGGTTGGCTGTCAATGAGAAACTTAATGAGATCTTGCAGTGTGCGCTCGCAGCCCAGAAAGCCAAACATATCCTGGGCTGCATCAAGAGGAGCGTGACCAGCAGGTCGAAGGAGGTGATCCTGCCCCTCTACTCTGCTCTCATGAGACCTTACCTGGATTACTGTGTGCAGTTCTGGTGTCCTCAACATAAAAAAGACATGGAACTGTTGGAACAAGTCCAGAGGAGGGCCACGAGGATGATCAGGGGACTGGAGCACCTCCTGTATGAAGATAGGCTGGGAAAGTTGGGGCTGTTCAGCCTGGAGAAGAGAAGGCTGCATGGAGACCTCATAGCAGCCTTCCAGTATCTGAAGGGGGCCTATAGGGATGCTGGAGAGGGTCTCTTCATTAGGGACTGTAGTGACAGGACAAGACGACCTTAAACAGGGAAAGTTTATATTGGATATAAGGAAGAAGTTCTTTACTGTAAAGGTGGTGAGTCATTGTAATTGGATTGCCCAAGGAAGTTGCGAATGCTCCATCCCTGGTGGTGTTCAAGGCCAGGCTGGACAGAGCCTTGGATGAGATGGTTTAGTGTGAGGTGTCCCTGCCCATGGCAGGGGGAGTTGGAACTAGATGATTTTAAGGTCCTTTCCAACCCTAACTATTCTATGATTCTGTAACTCAAAGGACCAAACTTCAAAGCCTAAGTAGACCTGACTTTGTCAGATCAACCTCCAGAATAGCTATTTTACTAAACAGTGAAAACTTAGTGAAAGCAGAAGAAAATGTGTAAGAAAATGTGAAGCAGCAGTTAAACTTTTTGCATCCAATGTGATCTTATGGAGCAACCTTTGATTAAGACCTGCTTATCTGCCAACAAGTAGAGCTGTCCTATGACTATCTTCCCAGTCACATTTTCCCCTCTTTCCCCAAATAAATATGACAAATAGAACTCCTCAAAACAATACACACTGAGGTGTGAGACAAAAAAAACAGCTGAAAAGGAATGAAATTTAATACTACAAACATGGTGGTGAGTTTCAGGCCCAAAAAAAAATTTCTTGGAAATTCTGGAAACTTAAATTAATTTCTGAATTCTAAGCTAAGATTTTCAAGGTGTGACACATGATTCAAGATTTTTATTAATGTTTGCCATCACTGTGCTGTAAACTATTAGGTTTAAACTTGTTTAAGAATGATGAATTGTACTGCTTTTGATAGTTCAAAAATGCAGCAAACCACCACACAAATTCCTTTCCTGCTCAAATTAATATAAATGTGCTTGCATTACTAGGATGTTAGAAGATTTGAAGCAGAAATTCACTTGTGTAACCTGGTTTTTCATTGTTACACATCAGTCTTTAATAATTGTGAAACAAACTCATGGAAGTGCTTGAAACACTTCCTATTAAAGCAGTAAAAATGCAAAACTTCCTTTTCTTCTTGTAAGAATCATGGACATTTTTGAAAAGTCTGAAGACCAGACAGAGATTCTGTTAGTTCTCTCATTCTGCATTTAACAGCTCTTGGAAAGCATTCTATTCACACTGAATTACCTCGTAATCCTTTTGCTTTGACCAGGTATCAAAACAGGTAAAATTCTGTCATCAAGGAAGATCAGCATTTTTCATTGAAAGAAATTAATATCGTAACTGCTAATTTAATATTCTGAAAAATATGAACAAGTTGAATGGTACTAATTACTTGCTTAAAAGGGAAAATACATGAGAAACCTCCCCTTTCATTTTAATACCCAGATGACTATCACATAGTGAAATAAGGCTAAAGCTTCACTGAAGTGCCCTTTGTTATGCAAAAATAGAAAATACTAAAGGGAGAATGTTTTATAGAGTTAGGATCAGCTTCCAAGGATAAAATAAAAGAGAACACTTAGAATATTTAAGTCCAATTACACATTACATATGAATTATGAATTAAATTCATTGCATGTTCCTTCACTAAGGAGGACTTGCAATCACATTCCCTAAATTCACTGTGTACAAAGTATACACTCAAACAAGAACAAAGCACCTTTTTTTTCAGTTAAAATGTGTAGAACTTTGTTAATATGTTGTATTGTATTTATGTAGATAGGCTTTGGTAGCAAATGGACTGTGGAGGTGGCTTCTCTGAGAAGACACCATAAGCTGCTCCCATGTCTGACAGAGCCAGTTCCAGCCAGCTCCAAGGCAGACCCGCTGCTGCCAAAGCTGATCCCCTCTGCAACTGGTGGTGCTTTTGTAAGAACCTGTTTACAATGGGTAAAAAACACCACACAGCAGCTGAGAGACTGAAGTGAGAATTAGACAAACAATCCTGCTGACACCAAGGTCTATGTGTTGGTTCTCCAGGCACTGGAGCAGAGATTCCTGTGTACCCTGTGGTGCAGCCCATGGTGAGGCAGGCTGTGTCCCTGCATCCCATGGAGGTCTATGGTGGAGCAGATATCCATCTGCAGCCCAGGGAGGATCACAAGCTGGAGCAAGCAGACGTACCCTGTATGGTACAGCTCCTGAAGAGCCCAGACTGGAGCTCTAGCAGGAGCTGTAGCTCATGGGGACCCATGGTGGAGCAGTCCATGCCTAAAGAACTGAACCCTGGAAGAGAACTTACACTGGAGCAGTGATATTCCTGTCCTTCTCTTGACCCATGAGCTTTTTGTTGTATTTTTGCTCCATGCCTTGTTGATGGACAGGAAGTGATAGAAGGGCTTCGTGGGCACTTGGTGTCCAGCCAAGATCAATGCACCACATATGGCTATTAGTCTGTTTTAAACTGGCTCATTCTAAGCAAAATACATTAATTAGGGAACAGTTAGGTGAGCAGCTGAACTCACAGAGCACAGAAAACAGGTGATGGAACACATCAGCGACACGCCATTGATGGAGAGTGTGGAACCATGAGAGTTGCTCATTGTCATCAACTAGGATGTTCCTTTCCCTCCTCTTTTCCTGCCCCTGGCCATTGTAGGGGGATTAAACCTAGCTTTCTGTCAGATTAGTGAGTTGAATGGGTTTCCAAAGGTGGATAACATAAGTACTGGAAAACAGAAAGAAACAAGATTACGTAGCTGGGAATGAGGACAGTGGTAGAAGTACTTCTAGTACTAGTAAACTTTTAGCTCCACTTGGCCATGGGACCGTAATGCATGTGTATGCAGAGTGTTCAGCAAATGGTGGTTCCTGGCTCAATACAACCTACTTGTAAGTATGCTGCAGTAATAACTTCACAGTTCCTATTTGCTTAACACCTGAACAGGATGCTGGAATCTCTCTCAATCCAAACACTATCCAAGGCCACCCTACCACCCCACCTAAAAAAATTTTCTTTAAGAGAAGTACACCATTAGATGGATGGGATAAAGGGAACTATTTTCAATACAGGGGAAAAAAAAAAAGAAAAAAAAAAAAGTAGAATTCCTGTCACTTGGGAATGTACTTTAAAAATAAGTTAACCTTGTTAACAAAATGTATGGGTGCTAGGAAAAAAAAAGAGGAATGCTTGTTATCAGTGAAACAGTTATGCTATAGTTTTCTTACAAGTGACCGATCTTCTAGCAGAGTATTTTATATGAGAGAAATGTAGGTGAGAGGGCTGTTGTCATTCCATCCTTTCCAAATACAGAACACTTTTTCTGTTAAACTGTATGTAGTAAGACACTCTTAACAGCCATTCCAGGTTAAAATTTGGAATATTCTCCCACAGATCCAGCCAAAGTGATGTAGTTAAACTGAGATTTACAGCTTGGAGCTTCATAAAATTACAAGGAACTTCATTTAATGAAAATAATTCAATGGAAGTTCTGTTAGAGTTCATTACAACACTAATGTTGTAGCCTGCCTTGTTCCAAATGGCTTAGATAACAATACCTCTTAATTAAAGAAAAGATAATAGAGGAAGACAAGAACCATATCATCAAATCTAATTTCATTTAGCATTAGTTAACAATTGAGCAATATAAAACCTGTACTAAAAGCAGATAAATGAATTGTCAACTATTATAACTCCTTTTACATCAAACATTTTTCTAGCTGAATATTGTATTTTTTCAAAATTAGCATCCATGAAAGTAAAAGTAGTAATTCTGTAAATATCAGAAAAATGCTAGAAATCTGACATCTATAGAGAGATCCAGATTTTCAGTATCACAAAATACAACGACACTAAGGTAACTAAGCATAATACAATATACCAGCATTTCAGCAGAGCAAGTCTTAATGGTAAGTGAAAGTTTTAGAAAGATACATACAACACAACTGGCTGAGACTGCACTGGCACAAGGGGTTTCTATAAAGTATAATATTCAGAGTATATAGACATATATGGATAATCAAGAAGCCAGAGTTTCTTTTCTAGAAGTCACCCCTACATATGGGAAAATGAGAGTAGTTCACAGGATAAAATGGAAGTGCTATAAAGAAGCTGCAGCCCTTGGAAAGCCCTCACCAGAGCAGGCACCGGGTAGGAGCTATGGCCTGTGAAGGGATACCACTATGATGGATGCACTTGACCCCTTAAATTAGCAGTAGTTTGGATCAAGCTCCAACGGGGATAAAGTCATGACTGTAGCCAGGCCAGCAACTCCTGAAGTTGCAGTCTGTTCTCTGAGGACCCACAAAGGAGCAGAGTGACACAGTGAGCATTAGTGCGTATGATCTCGGAACACGGACTATGCAATTAACGCATGAATAGTGGGTTGCTTTTCCAATACTCATTTATCAAGGAACAAAGAAAGTTGTGGGTACAAGGAGTCTCATGCATACCTTTCCCATCCCATGTAATCTGACTATGAGCCAATTACCTTATTCCACAAATATGAGAGCCTAAGTGAGACTTCTCTGAGCAATCCCTGCTAGGCAGCATAGCTGCATGTGGTGATCTCCCCTTGAAGGGAGATTTCCCCTTGGAAATGCACCTCCAGGTTGCTACCAAGGGACGATCTTTGATAAGTGATTAATACTTAAATACAGAAATACATAAATACATAAACTTGTAGTATGGAAACTCTGATTTGTGCCTTGATAACTCTGAATCACTTTTGAATCACTTTTGATAACTCTGAAACACTATTGCACATGATTGTGCAATAGAGTAATGGAGTGAAGGCTGGGATCGAGCTTTAAGTCACACTTTTACATCAACCATATCAAAACCCCATTTGCTAACACCTTTTCTATGGCTTCTTCAAGTGAACTAAATCACCCATTTGTGACAGCCTTGTAGGAGCAGGCTGTCTGGCAGGACATGAGGCCCTGCAGAGGACTCGCACTGGAAGAGCCTGTTCCTGAGGAACTGCACCCCATGAAGAGAACCACATTAGACTGCTTCTTGAGCGATTACATCCAATGGGAGAGACACTATGGGAGCATGGCAAGGGTAGGAGTTCACTGCAATATTAAACCCTACAAGCTGGGTCAAAGGGACTGGGGTGAAGATTGTCATGGCTATACTTTACGCTGTTGTAATCCATGCTTTGGGTTGTATGCTGTAGGTAGTTCAGATGATGTTTAACCTTCTTTTCCACACACTGCAGGGGCAGAAAAACTTTTGAAGACTTTTCAGTAACTCTGTTGTCTGTGTTGGCTCATGCAACAGCACTGTTTCACTTACGACGACAGACAACTTTAATTCACATTTATTTTAAATTTATTTTGCAAGACAAAAGTATGTATGAGTATCAGGGGTGATATGTGTAAAATCTACAGTACCTTCTCCCTCAGCATAATAAATCAAATTATTTAAACAGTTATCACAAAAAAAAAAACAACAAAAAAAACCAACAACAAAAAAAAAAACAAAACCCCCAAGCTTACTGACATACCAGTTATTCCTGTTTGTCAGTAACATGGCATCATTCATTCTGAAAATCTTGGCTGGCATTAACCAAAATGTAGTTAGAACTTCTGCCAACAGCCAAAGGTCACACACATTTTTTTCTCTTCCAGGGTCTGTTCAGTAATTTCAAAGACTACAAGCCCCCTTAATTTTAGGTTACTTTAAATAAAGCCAATTCATTATTGTCAGCAATATGCTCAGCATGCAGTTGAAAAGCAGACCTCTCCTTGACAGAAATGAACAGAAACCAGATACCATTGAACAGAAGAGATGGAAGGAGAGGCTACTACTGAAGTAAATCTTCGATGATACAAGAAGAGGTCCTTAGATATGCCAAAATTAAAGATACGCTGTCTTTTAAAGATCTGACATCTATTAGACAGATAAACTGATTAACTGTCTAATAGTTAATTTGAATTGATACATGTTAAGAAACAAGATCTTGCTGTCTGATGTATAAATGCACACATTTAAGAGTAAAGAACTGCAGCAAGCAGGTGGAACAAATCCAGACCACTCATAGTTGTACTTTGCACTCCTGTTCAACAATGTTCAAGACTGGCTTAATTTCACATATCCCTATGATTCAGCATTTATATAGCTATAGACACGCAAGTTCATAGCACCAACAATGAAATAACAATCAAGTTTAAAGAAGCTTCACTATTTACAGAAGTTGTACAGGACTGGATAAAGTTAGATCTCTTGTCAGCTCAGTTCAGTTTTGGTGTTTTTAACAATGTAAAGCCACATGCAAAGCACATCTTCTATGTAGCTGATAGGTCATAGAATCATAGAATCAATTGGGTTGAAAAGACCTTTAAGATCATAAAGTCCAACCTTTACCCCAGCACTGCCAAGTCCACCACTGACACTTGTCACTAAGGCGTCTACACAGTTTGTGAACACTGCCAGGGACAGTGATTCCACCACTGCCCTGGGCAGCTGGTTCCAATGCCTGACCACCCTTTCCAGGGAAGAAATTGCTCCTAATATCCAGTCTAAACCTCCCCTGGCAGAGGTTAAGGCCATTTCTTCTTGTCCTGTCACTTGCTCCTTGGGAGCACAGACCAGCCACCTCCTGGCTCCATACTCCTTTCAGGTAGCTGTATAAAATATGGACCATGTTGCTGTGTGAAACACGGACCGTATTTCAGCCATAGGTCAATGAAGGTAAACAGCAGTACCAGCAACTCCTTGCCAAACAGTCACCCAGATGTCCTGGGTTAAGTGTTGCAGGGCAATAAAGGTGAGCAAACCCTTCCAACCCAAAGTACTCCATGACTCTAAGAGTTTCTGCAGTACTGTCCTCACTGTGTCAGGCACTGCTTGCACGAACAGAGGAACAAAATCATATGTGGCTGCTGCCAGCACTGTGCACCCATGGGTGGACAGGGCAGGAACCCTGCAGAGAAACTCAAGCCCAGGCCCAGCTCAGATGCTGGCAGGTGATATGCTCAGAACAGGTCAGGTCATAAAGATCTAAAGTTCATCTGTGCTCATCCCTAGCACAACAGTACACTTCACCCACTCACCTTTGTATTAAATTTAGCAACATCATCCACTGAGACTACTTTTTTACCATGTTTTGAACATGAATTTGAATGGGCACCTGCATAGAACCATACAATGGTCTGGGTTGGAAGGGATCTTAAAGCTTACATAGTTCCACCTCCCTACCATGGTGAGGGGCACATTTCACTTGTGCCCCTCCAAGCCCCATCCAACCCGGTCTTGAACACCACCAGGGATGGGTGTCCTGGGTTCAGCTGTAACAGTCATTTTTCTCCTCCTTAGTAGCTGGAGCAGTGCTGTGTTTCAGCTTCAGTCTGAGAACAACGCTGATAACACACACGTGTTTTAGTTGTTGCTCAGTAGCATTTACCCTGATCAAGGACTGTTAAGGCTCTCATGCTCTGCCAGTGAGGAGGGGTACAAAAAGCCTGGAAGAAGCAGAGACAGGACCCTAGATCCGACCTAGCCAAAAAGGTATTTCATACCACAGCACATCATGCCCAGTATAGAAACTGGGGGGAGTTGCCCAGAAGGCCCAGATTGCTGCTCAGGTAAGGGTAAGTATGGGTCGACAGATAGTGAGCAATTGTATTGGGCAGCACTTGTGTTTATTGTTGTGTTTCTCTTCCCCTTTTAGTTTTATATATTCTCTCCCCTTGCTATTTCCCTTATTATTATTATTGGTGGTAGCAGCAGTAGTTTTGTGTTATACCTTAGTTACTGGACTGTTCTTATCTCAACTCACGGGAGTTACATTCTTTTGATTCTCGCCCCCATTCTGCCCAAAGGGAAGCATGGAGGATGTAGGGGGTGAGTAAGAGAGTGGCTGCATGGTTCTTAGTTATGGATGGTCTTAAACCATGACAATGGAGCAACCACAGCTTCTCTGGGCACCCTGTGACAGGTTGCTTTCCTCACAGAAAGGAATTTTTTCCTAATGTCTAATCTCAATCCCCTCTGTCAGGTTAAAGCCATTCCCTTTGTCCTGTCCTTACAGGCCCTTTTCAAAAGCCCCTCTCCATGTTTCTTGTAGCCCCTTAGGCACTGGGAGCTGCTCTAAGGTCTCCCCTTAAGGAGCCTTCTCTTCCCCAGGCTGAACCAGCCCAGCTCTCTTAGCCTGTCTCCAGAGCAGAGCTGCTCTAGGCCTCACAGCATCTCCATGGCCTCCTCTGGACTCACTCCAACAGCTCCACGTCCCTCTTGTGGAGCTACTCCAGAGCTGGACGCAGGACTGCGGGGAGGAGGGTGTCTCACAAAGCAGAGCAGAGGGAGAGAATCCCCTTCCTCTACCCACTGCTCACTCTCTGGGGATGCAGCCCAGGACACGGGGAGTTTCTGGGCTGCATCTTCACATTGCAGGTCATGGGGAGCTTCTTGTCACCCAACACCCCAAAGTCCTTCTCCTCAAGGCTGCTCTGAATCTCTTCTCCGCCCAACCTGTAGCTGTGCCTGGGATTGCTCTGACCCAGGTGTAGGACCTTGTACTTAGCCTTGCTGAATTTCATTAGGTTGGCATCAGCCCACCTCACAAGCCTGTTGAAGTCCCTCTGGATGGCATCCCTTCCCTCCAGTGTATCAACCGAACCACACAGCTTGGTGTCACTGGCAAACTTGCTGAGGGCGCACTCAATCCCACTGTGCATGTCACCAACAAAGATGTTGAACAAGACCAGTCCCAACACCGATCCCTGAGGGACACCACTCGTTACTGGTGTCCAGCTGGACATTGAGCCATTGACCACAACTCTTTGCGTGCGGCCATCCAGCCAGTTCTTTATCCAATGAGTGGTCCATCCATCAAATTGATGTCTCTCCAGTTTAGAGACAAGGATGTCATTTGGGACAGTGTCGAACGCTTTACATAAGTGCAGGTGGATGACATCAACTGCTCTACCCCTGTCCATCAGTTCTGTAGCCCCATCATAGAAGGCCACCAAATTGGTCAGGCAGGATTTCCCCTTAGTTAAGCCATGCTGGCTGTCACCAAGTACCTTGTTGATTTTCATGTGCCTTAGCATGCCTTCCAGGAGAATCTGCTCCAAGATTTTGCCAGGCACAGAGGTGAGACTGACTGGTCTGTAGTTCCCTGGGTCATCCATTTTCCCCTTCTTAATAATGGAGCTTATCTTTCTCTTTTTCCTGTTGTCAAACAATGCAGAATAAAATATAAATACAGAATAAAAGTTGCAAGACATGCGCATGCACTTCAAAATCTTTTACCAACCTTTCTACTACTTTATGTAACTATTCTACTATTTCTTTAACAGTAATATCTTCATCCAAACAGATGAACTATAAAGGGAAAGAGAGAAAGAGGAGTATCTTCAAAGATTGGCCTTTGCTAGAATAGGACATCATCTCTCAAAACCAGCAACAATTAAAAAAAACAAAACAAAACAAAACAAACAACCAAGAAAAAAAAAAACACAAAAAAAACAAACAAAAACCCAAACAAATAAAACCAAACCCCAGCAAAACAAAACCAACATGTCCTTGAGCTCCAGGCTTTCAAAGTCTTTTATTGTACCCAGTTTCCACTTATTTTGCTACTCCAACAAATTCACAGAATCACGAATCAACAAGGCTGGAAAAGACCTATGAAAAGCTTGCTGAGACATAACAAAGTATGGTTGAATACCATACCTGAAACAGTGCAGGGACAGAACCAAGAAACTTCTACCCTCAACTCTCCCCAAAACAGACTCAACTAAATCTAGAGAAATGGAAAGTCAAGAAACACAATTTTCCTGTTTGTATATCATTTAGAAAGGTCAATGCAAGAAAGCTTACTTTCATAGCAGATACTGGTGTTGATTTAGGCTTTTAGAAAAATATTGAGATCACAAGATTACAAGGTCAAATACTTAAGAAAGCAAGGTGTGAGCAGAACATTTGACTGCAAGCTAAATGTAACTCCTTTTTCCATATATGCTTTAAGACATGGCCTTTTGTCCAGACGAAAGATACAGAAATTAAATCAAAACCCCAGAATAATCACATAAATGCGAACAAGTGACTCCTGATTTTACAGCACAGAATAGAAATCAGACAGTGCAGACCCCAGCAGAAAACACAGCTCAAGGAAACCACTTTGCACTTTCAAGCAAAAGCCTATCCTTTGTTCCTCATCAATTCTTCATCAGTTCCTTCAAACTCATCAGAAAATCTCTGAAGGTACACTCTGCAAAGCCACATCTATTGCTGTTCCATCTCTTACGGCATTATTTTCCTAATGAACCAAACAAAATGGCAAATAATACACAGCTAGAACACTTCAACGCAGCACCTTATGTAGAAATATAGTAAAAGTATAGAAAAGAGCAAATTATTTTATAATAGGCCTTTAGCATTTACTCTGGTAATTGAACAAAATAGATATGATTCTGGAAACCACTAAATAAATAAATAAATAATCTCATGACACTTAAGTCACAGTACCTGAAGGGGGATGAATGACAGAGTAATTACAGATTGTTTAATGTGTCTATTTTGCAGGAACATACTTAGGTTGAAATTGATCAGCACACAATAAATTGCCAGTGCACACAGCAACAGTCCAAACCAGTAGCCTTAACTATACCAATGGAACTATAAGATGTTGGAGTTGTAATAATACAGCTCTACTAATCTGAGGTAAACAACTCTATATGATGAAAAGGCAGCAGATAAAAGCCATGCCAAACCTCTTCCCAAATAAAATTAATTCTGAATAGTCACCACCTGTCAATCAAGGACACCACACTTTAAAACTAGAGGTGTAAGTAAAAGAGAAGAGACAATTTCCACCTACCTGTCCCCCCCAACTACCTTTAGAGTATTACATAAATTCAAAGCATGATTACCTATGACTAAAATCAGTACTTACTACTTCTAAATACCAGGCCATAATGTTTGAGGTTTGAACAACTCATTAAAGATAACTGAAGATTGCTTAATTGGATAATTGTCTAGCATTACAAAAGAACTCTGGAGTAAAAATTTACCTCAGACTTAGCCACAGAGCAGTAATAAAACTATAGCAATAACAGCAGATAATTGTAAACCGAAGGAGAACAGTGGATACAAAGAACCCATTTATATATTCTATTTCGGATTTTTTTTTATTTTAAGGTTGAGTTTTACAGCCTCAATGATACTGCAAAGACTCCCAGAAGCTAAAGCAGGAACCTGCTGATAAGCAATACTTGAACTCAGACAAGTTACATAGGTTACTCTGGTTAAAAGTGAGGTTTATGCTGTAGCATTGTGCATACTTTCTCAACTCACAGGTTTCTTTTAAACTGGCCAAACTGAAAGTAGCTTCAAAATTCTCCAGTTTGGCCAATGATGAGAAGAGTCAGATTCAGTCCTTTTTCCCAGAAAACCTGGAACTCCAGTGCAGGCTTTTGGGGGAAAGAAAAATGAAGGCACTGAGCAGGTAAGAGAGCAATCAAAATGAGAAAGGTTTGGTAGGCAAGGGCAGATGCAAACTCAGAGAAAGCCAGGACATGCTATTCTGCTGTTCACAGCTATAGACCTGCCTCGAAAGTTTTGGACATATGCTAACAGTAAATGAGAGGCATTATCAAAATGGTGACATGAAAGCTGGTGAACAGTTCAGGGCTGGTTTTTTTTCCTCGCAAAGGCTATCTGCACAGAAAGCAGTCATCAAATAGCATCCTCCCCACCCCGTCTTTGCTTCAATTACAGCTAGCTTTAACAGAATCCCAAGGACAGCGCCACAGTCTGACAAGAATCAGAAAGGCAGCATTTCTTTATCTGGACGTTTACTTGCACTATTTTGCAGGTCTAGTCTGTTTCTAATGTCTATAGAGAGGCATGCAGCTTGGCAGGGAACACTCGACATACTTCAAACTTACTTTAGTGTACAGTGCTTTCCTGCCTTTACCCTTTAAAATTAAATGTGCGATTTCCACAGTTACAAACATACCATAAATTAGTTGGGTTTACTTGAACCACCTTCTGGCAATACAGGCTTGAAATCAAGGTTCTAAAGAACATAGCATAATAAGGTGAAGATCAAGCTCCAACTCAAAGATGGAAGCCAGCTGACCAAATAACAAACAAACCAACAAAGACAGTAATCCCTTATTAAACAATATAGTTAGCATGGCCTTTCCCAGCTGGAATCAAGACATTCTAAGTGTTAAAAACAAGGGCACGTGGAGACAGTGTTCTCACAGGAGAATGGATAATTGGTACATAAACTCTGAATAATCCTGAAAGATACAGCAAGGCCATGAGAGGCCCAAAGAAGCTTAAGCAAGCAAGATAAGAAGAAGCTGGAATTCACTGAGTTAATGAGAACTGTGGACTGTTGGCAAGCTTTCCAGGTCAAATTCTCACACCTGTGCTTAACCAATTATATGTTAGTCACTAAGGGTCTTCAAGACATGTATCCAATCATAATATGCCAAATCACTGTAAGTGCATGTAAGAAATAGTATATAAGGAGTTAAGGCTTTGTAATAAATTTGGCAATCGTTTGATCACATTGATCGTCTCTGCGTTGTCCGTGACTCCCGCGTCAACAAGTGGCGCCCGAACAGGGACTCTCCGATCAGTAACTCGATGAAGATGAGTTTGAAAGCCTGACGAAAAGGAGGGGGCAGGAAGCCGGCTGAAATTCAGCGCTGCCCCGGCGCTGGGAAGTCAGACATCTGCAAAACTTGGGGAATCTCGCCCTGATCAGGTGAGCTCCGGGGAGGAGATGGGGCACTTGCTATCCAAAGAGGAACAGGTGGTGGTGAAGCTCCTTGTCGTGGTTTAAACCCAGTCAGGTAATTTATTCACTCACACACCCCCCCCCCCCCCCCCCCGCACCGGGGCTCTCCCCTTCCCCGCTCCCGGAGGAACGGGGAGGAGGATCGAGAGAGTGCAACTCCTACGGGTTGAGACAAGAACAGTCCAGCAACAAATCACCACCGCTACTATCAGCTAAAACAATGATAAGGGAAATAACAAGGGAAGAGAATACAACACCTCAGCACCAGCCGACCGATAACTCGCCCCCCAAGCCCGACCAAGCTCCGACCGATAAGCTCCTCCAACCCTGCAGTCTCTCAGCCCTTCCGGCTAACTCCCCGTTACATCCTGGGCATGACGTGCTGTGGTATGGAATACCTCTTTGGCTAGCTTGGGTCAGGTGTCCTGTCTCTGCTTCCTCCTGGCTTCCCCTCCTCCCTGGCAGAGCATGAGGCTCACAAAGTCCTTGGCCAAACCAAAACAT